>NC_060120.1:39002951-39302951 GCF_021461395.2 Schistocerca americana
GACCTCCTGCACCCTAAGCAGGAATCATACCCCTTTTTTTTTTTTTTTTTCTTTCCCGGGACCTCCTGCACCCTAAGCAGGAATCATACCCCTTTTTTTTTTTTTTCTTTCCCGGGACCTCCTGCACCCTAAGCAGGAATCATACCCCTTTTTTTTTTTTTTTTTCTTTCCCGGGACCTCCTGCACCTAAGCAGGAATCATACCCCTTTTTTTTTTTTTTTTTCTTTCCCGGGACCTCCTGGACCCTAAGCAGGAATCATACCCCTTTTTTTTTTTTTTTTCTTTCCCGGGACCTCCTGCACCCTAAGCAGGAATCATACCCCTTTTTTTTTTTTTTTTTCTTTCCCGGGACCTCCTGCACCCTAAGCAGGAATCATACCCCTTTTTTTTTTTTTTTTCTTTCCCGGGACCTCCTGCACCCTAGCAGGAATCATACCCCTTTTTTTTTTTTTTTTTTCTTTCCCGGGACCTCCTGCACCCTAAGCAGGAATCATACCCCTTTTTTTTTTTTTTTTTTCTTTCCGGGACCTCCTGCACCCTAAGCAGGAATCATACCCCTTTTTTTTATTTTTTTTCTTTCCCGGGACCTCCTGGACCCTAAGCAGGAATCATACCCCTTTTTTTTTTTTTTTTCTTTCCCGGGACCTCCTGCACCCTAAGCAGGAATCATACCCCTTTTTTTTTTTTTTTTTCTTTCCCGGGACCTCCTGCACCCTAAGCAGGAATCATACCCCTTTTTTTTTTTTTTTTCTTTCCCGGGACCTCCTGCACCCTAAGCAGGAATCATACCCCTTTTTTTTTTTTTTTTTCTTTCCCGGGACCCTCCTGCACCCTAAGCAGGAATCATACCCCTTTTTTTTTTTTTTTTTCTTTCCCGGGACCTCCTGCACCCTAAGCAGGAATCATACCCCTTTTTTTTTTTTTTTTTCTTTCCCGGGACCTCCTGCACCCTAAGCAGGAATCATACCCCTTTTTTTTTTTTTTTTTCTTTCCCGGGACCTCCTGCACCCTAAGCAGGAATCATACCCCTTTTTTTTTTTTTTTTTCTTTCCCGGGACCTCCTGCACCCTAAGCAGGAATCATACCCCTTTTTTTTTTTTTTTTCTTTCCCGGGACCTCCTGCACCCTAAGCAGGAATCATACCCCTTTTTTTTTTTTTTTTTCTTTCCGGGACCTCCTGCACCCTAAGCAGGAATCATACCCCTTTTTTTTTTTTTTTTTTCTTTCCCGGGACCTCCTGCACCCTAAGCAGGAATCATACCCCTTTTTTTTTTTTTTTTTTCTTTCCCGGGACCTCCTGCACCCTAAGCAGGAATCATACCCCTTTTTTTTTTTTTTTTTTCTTTCCCGGGACCTCCTGCACCCTAAGCAGGAATCATACCCCTTTTTTTTTTTTTTTTTCTTTCCGGGACCTCCTGCACCCCTAAGCAGGAATCATACCCTTTTTTTTTTTTTTTTTCTTTCCGGGACCTCCTGCACCCTAAGCAGGAATCATACCCCTTTTTTTTTTTTTTTTCTTTCCCGGGACCTCCTGCACCCTAAGCAGGAATCATACCCCTTTTTTTTTTTTTTTTTCTTTCCCGGGACCTCCTGGACCCTAAGCAGGAATCATACCCCTTTTTTTTTTTTTTTTTCTTTCCCGGGACCTCCTGCACCCTAAGCAGGAATCATACCCCTTTTGTTTTTTTTTTTTTCTTTCCCGGGACCTCCTGCACCCTAAGCAGGAATCATACCCCTTTTTTTTTTTTTTTTTTTCTTTCCCGGGACCTCCTGCACCCTAAGCAGGAATCATACCCCTTTTTTTTTTTTTTTTCTTTCCCGGGACCTCCTGCACCCTAAGCAGGAATCATACCCCTTTTTTTTTTTTTTTTCTTTCCCGGGACCTCCTGCACCCTAAGCAGGAATCATACCCCTTTTTTTTTTTTTTTTCTTTCCCGGGACCTCCTGACCCTAAGCAGGAATCATACCCCTTTTTTTTTTTTTTTTTTCTTTCCCGGACCTCCTGCACCCTAAGCAGGAATCATACCCTTTTTTTTTTTTTTTTTTCTTTCCCGGGACCTCCTGCACCCTAAGCAGGAATCATACCCCTTTTTTTTTTTTTTTTTCTTTCCCGGGACCTCCTGCACCCTAAGCAGGAATCATACCCCTTTTTTTTTTTTTTTTTTCTTTCCCGGGACCTCCTGCACCCTAAGCAGGAATCATACCCCTTTTTTTTTTTTTTTTTTCTTTCCCGGGACCTCCTGCACCCTAAGCAGGAATCATACCCCTTTTTTTTTTTTTTTTCTTTCCGGGACCTCCTGCACCCTAAGCAGGAATCATACCCCTTTTTTTTTTTTTTTTTCTTTCCCGGGACCTCCTGCACCCTAAGCAGGAATCATACCCCTTTTTTTTTTTTTTTTTCTTTCCCGGGACCTCCTGCACCCTAAGCAGGAATCATACCCCTTTTTTTTTTTTTTTTCTTTCCCGGGACCTCCTGCACCCTAAGCAGGAATCATACCCCTTTTTTTTTTTTTTTTTCTTTCCCGGGACCTCCTGCACCCTAAGCAGGAATCATACCCCTTTTTTTTTTTTTTTTTCTTTCCCGGGACCTCCTGCACCCTAAGCAGGAATCATACCCCTTTTTTTTTTTTTTTTTCTTTCCCGGGACCTCCTGCACCCTAAGCAGGAATCATACCCCTTTTTTTTTTTTTTTTTCTTTCCCGGGACCTCCTGCACCCTAAGCAGGAATCATACCCCTTTTTTTTTTTTTTTTTCTTTCCCGGGACCTCCTGCACCCTAAGCAGGAATCATACCCCTTTTTTTTTTTTTTTTTCTTTCCCGGGACCTCCTGCACCCTAAGCAGGAATCATACCCCTTTTTTTTTTTTTTTTTCTTTCCCGGGACCTCCTGCACCCTAAGCAGGAATCATACCCCTTTTTTTTTTTTTTTTTCTTTCCCGGGACCTCCTGCACCCTAAGCAGGAATCATACCCCTTTTTTTTTTTTTTTTTCTTTCCCGGGACCTCCTGCACCCTAAGCAGGAATCATACCCCTTTTTTTTTTTTTTTTTTTCTTTCCCGGGACCTCCTGCACCCTAAGCAGGAATCATACCCCTTTTTTTTTTTTTTTTTCTTTCCCGGGACCTCCTGCACCCTAAGCAGGAATCATACCCCTTTTTTTTTTTTTTTTTCTTTCCCGGGACCTCCTGCACCCTAAGCAGGAATCATACCCCTTTTTTTTTTTTGTTTTTCTTTCCCGGGACCTCCTGCACCCTAAGCAGGAATCATACCCCTTTTTTTTTTTTTTTTTCTTTCCCGGGACCTCCTGCACCCTAAGCAGGAATCATACCCCTTTTTTTTTTTTTTTTTCTTTCCCGGGACCTCCTGCACCCTAAGCAGGAATCATACCCCTTTTTTTTTTTTTTTTTCTTTCCCGGGACCTCCTGCACCCTAAGCAGGAATCATACCCCTTTTTTTTTTTTTTTTTCTTTCCCGGGACCTCCTGCACCCTAAGCAGGAATCATACCCCTTTTTTTTTTTTTTTTCTTTCCCGGGACCTCCTGCACCCTAAGCAGGAATCATACCCCTTTTTTTTTTTTTTTTTTCTTTCCCGGGACCTCCTGCACCCTAAGCAGGAATCATACCCCTTTTTTTTTTTTTTTTTCTTTCCCGGGACCTCCTGCACCCTAAGCAGGAATCATACCCCTTTTTTTTTTTTTTTTTCTTTCCCGGGACCTCCTGCACCCTAAGCAGGAATCATACCCCTTTTTTTTTTTTTTTTTCTTTCCCGGGACCTCCTGCACCCTAAGCAGGAATCATACCCCTTTTTTTTTATTTTTTTCTTTCCCGGGACCTCCTGCACCCTAAGCAGGAATCATACCCCTTTTTTTTTTTTTTTTTCTTTCCCGGGACCTCCTGCACCCTAAGCAGGAATCATACCCCTTTTTTTTTTTTTTTTTCTTTCCCGGGACCTCCTGCACCCTAAGCAGGAATCATACCCCTTTTTTTTTTTTTTTTTCTTTCCCGGGACCTCCTGCACCCTAAGCAGGAATCATACCCCTTTTTTTTTTTTTTTTTTCTTTCCCGGGACCTCCTGCACCCTAAGCAGGAATCATACCCCTTTTTTTTTTTTTTTTTCTTTCCCGGGACCTCCTGCACCCTAAGCAGGAATCATACCCCTTTTTTTTTTTTTTTTTCTTTCCCGGGACCTCCTGCACCCTAAGCAGGAATCATACCCCTTTTTTTTTTTTTTTTCTTTCCCGGGACCTCCTGCACCCTAAGCAGGAATCATACCCCTTTTTTTTATTTTTTTCTTTCCCGGGACCTCCTGGACCCTAAGCAGGAATCATACCCCTTTTTTTTTTTTTTTTTCTTTCCCGGGACCTCCTGCACCCTAAGCAGGAATCATACCCCTTTTTTTTTTTTTTTTTTCTTTCCCGGGACCTCCTGCACCCTAAGCAGGAATCATACCCCTTTTTTTTTTTTTTTTTTCTTTCCCGGGACCTCCTGCACCCTAAGCAGGAATCATACCCCTTTTTTTTTTTTTTTTCTTTCCCGGGACCTCCTGCACCCTAAGCAGGAATCATACCCCTTTTTTTTTTTTTTTTTCTTTCCCGGGACCTCCTGCACCCTAAGCAGGAATCATATCCCTTTTTTTTTTTTTTTTTTCTTTCCCGGGACCTCCTGCACCCTAAGCAGGAATCATACCCCTTTTTTTTTTTTTTTTTCTTTCCCGGGACCTCCTGCACCCTAAGCAGGAATCATACCCCTTTTTTTTTTTTTTTTTTTTTCCCGGGACCTCCTGCACCCTAAGCAGGAATCATACCCCTTTTTTTTTTTTTTTTTCTTTCCCGGGACCTCCTGCACCCTAAGCAGGAATCATACCCCTTTTTTTTTTTTTTTTTCTTTCCCGGGACCTCCTGCACCCTAAGCAGGAATCATACCCCTTTTTTTTTTTTTTTTTTTCTTTCCCGGGACCTCCTGCACCCTAAGCAGGAATCATACCCCTTTTTTTTTTTTTTTTTCTTTCCCGGGACCTCCTGCACCCTAAGCAGGAATCATACCCCTTTTTTTTTTTTTTTTTTCTTTCCCGGGACCTCCTGCACCCTAAGCAGGAATCATACCCCTTTTTTTTTTTTTTTTTCTTTCCCGGGACCTCCTGCACCCTAAGCAGGAATCATACCCCTTTTTTTTTTTTTTTTTTCTTTCCCGGGACCTCCTGCACCCTAAGCAGGAATCATACCCCTTTTTTTTTTTTTTTTTCTTTCCCGGGACCTCCTGCACCCTAAGCAGGAATCATACCCCTTTTTTTTTTTTTTTTTTCTTTCCCGGGACCTCCTGCACCCTAAGCAGGAATCATACCCCTTTTTTTTTTTTTTTTTCTTTCCCGGGACCTCCTGCACCCTAAGCAGGAATCATACCCCTTTTTTTTTTTTTTTTTCTTTCCCGGGACCTCCTGCACCCTAAGCAGGAATCATACCCCTTTTTTTTTTTTTTTTTCTTTCCCGGGACCTCCTGCACCCTAAGCAGGAATCATACCCCTTTTTTTTTTTTTTTTTCTTTCCCGGGACCTCCTGCACCCTAAGCAGGAATCATACCCCCTTTTTTTTTTTTTTTTCTTTCCCGGGACCTCCTGCACCCTAAGCAGGAATCATACCCCTTTTTTTTTTTTTTTTTCTTTCCCGGGACCTCCTGCACCCTAAGCAGGAATCATACCCCTTTTTTTTTTTTTTTTTCTTTCCCGGGACCTCCTGCACCCTAAGCAGGAATCATACCCCTTTTTTTTTTTTTTTTTCTTTCCCGGGACCTCCTGCACCCTAAGCAGGAATCATACCCCTTTTTTTTTTTTTTTTTCTTTCCCGGGACCTCCTGCACCCTAAGCAGGAATCATACCCCTTTTTTTTTTTTTTTTTTCTTTCCCGGGACCTCCTGCACCCTAAGCAGGAATCATACCCCTTTTTTTTTTTTTTTTTCTTTCCCGGGACCTCCTGCACCCTAAGCAGGAATCATACCCCTTTTTTTTTTTTTTTTTCTTTCCCGGGACCTCCTGCACCCTAAGCAGGAATCATACCCCTTTTTTTTTTTTTTTTTCTTTCCCGGGACCTCCTGCACCCTAAGCAGGAATCATACCCCTTTTTTTTTTTTTTTTCTTTCCCGGGACCTCCTGCACCCTAAGCAGGAATCATACCCCTTTTTTTTTTTTTTTTTCTTTCCCGGGACCTCCTGCACCCTAAGCAGGAATCATACCCCTTTTTTTTTTTTTTTTTCTTTCCCGGGACCTCCTGCACCCTAAGCAGGAATCATACCCCTTTTTTTTTTTTTTTTTCTTTCCCGGGACCTCCTGCACCCTAAGCAGGAATCATACCCCTTTTTTTTTTTTTTTTTCTTTCCCGGGACCTCCTGCACCCTAAGCAGGAATCATACCCCTTTTTTTTTTTTTTTTTCTTTCCCGGGACCTCCTGCACCCTAAGCAGGAATCATACCCCTTTTTTTTTTTTTTTTTCTTTCCCGGGACCTCCTGCACCCTAAGCAGGAATCATACCCCTTTTTTTTTTTTTTTTTCTTTCCCGGGACCTCCTGCACCCTAAGCAGGAATCATACCCCTTTTTTTTTTTTTTTTTCTTTCCCGGGACCTCCTGCACCCTAAGCAGGAATCATACCCCTTTTTTTTTTTTTTTTTCTTTCCCGGGACCTCCTGCACCCTAAGCAGGAATCATACCCCTTTTTTTTTTTTTTTTTCTTTCCCGGGACCTCCTGCACCCTAAGCAGGAATCATACCCCTTTTTTTTTTTTTTTTTCTTTCCCGGGACCTCCTGCACCCTAAGCAGGAATCATACCCCTTTTTTTTTTTTTTTTTCTTTCCCGGGACCTCCTGCACCCTAAGCAGGAATCATACCCCTTTTTTTTTTTTTTTTTTTCTTTCCCGGGACCTCCTGCACCCTAAGCAGGAATCATACCCCTTTTTTTTTTTTTTTTTCTTTCCCGGGACCTCCTGCACCCTAAGCAGGAATCATACCCCTTTTTTTTTTTTTTTTCTTTCCCGGGACCTCCTGCACCCTAAGCAGGAATCATACCCCTTTTTTTTTTTTTTTTTCTTTCCCGGGACCTCCTGCACCCTAAGCAGGAATCATACCCCTTTTTTTTTTTTTTTTCTTTCCCGGGACCTCCTGCACCCTAAGCAGGAATCATACCCCTTTTTTTTTTTTTTTTTCTTTCCCGGGACCTCCTGCACCCTAAGCAGGAATCATACCCCTTTTTTTTTTTTTTTTCTTTCCCGGGACCTCCTGCACCCTAAGCAGGAATCATACCCCTTTTTTTTTTTTTTTTCTTTCCCGGGACCTCCTGCACCCTAAGCAGGAATCATACCCCTTTTTTTTTTTTTTTTCTTTCCCGGGACCTCCTGCACCCTAAGCAGGAATCATACCCCTTTTTTTTTTTTTTTTTCTTTCCCGGGACCTCCTGCACCCTAAGCAGGAATCATACCCCTTTTTTTTTTTTTTTTCTTTCCCGGGACCTCCTGCACCCTAAGCAGGAATCATACCCCTTTTTTTTTTTTTTTTTCTTTCCCGGGACCTCCTGCACCCTAAGCAGGAATCATACCCCTTTTTTTTTTTTTTTTTCTTTCCCGGGACCTCCTGCACCCTAAGCAGGAATCATACCCCTTTTTTTTTTTTTTTCTTTCCCGGGACCTCCTGCACCCTAAGCAGGAATCATACCCCTTTTTTTTTTTTTTTTTTTTCTTTCCCGGGACCTCCTGCACCCTAAGCAGGAATCATACCCCTTTTTTTTTTTTTTTTTTTCTTTCCCGGGACCTCCTGGACCCGAAGCAGGAATCATACCCCTTTTTTTTATTTTTAATCATAAAGTGCTCTGCCACTTTTTTTTTCTTTTTTTTTTTTTTAAAGAACAGACGCCTTAACCACCTTTTTTTTATTTTTTTTTTTAAACCCGGGCCTCCTGGGTGAAAGCCAGGTATCCTAGCCACTTTTTATTTATTTATTTATTTTTTTTTTTCATTTATTATTTTTTTTCTTTTTTTTTTTTTATATTTTCAATTTGAAAATGTGGTATCAGGCAGGGAGAGGCAAGGAGGGCAGGGGTCATGCAATCTGAGGCCTGGCCATCTTGTCTCCCACCGTAACTGTCACCACGGCACCCTACCTCATCGGCGCACTGAAGAAATGCTGCGGCTTGACTCCGCCGCCAGTAACATAAAAACAGAAATTAGCCCGGAGGCGAAATGTTGCATCCATTTGCAGTGTAAATGAATATGTCCATTTTCATATGTATTCAGGAGAGCCGGGAATCCGTGCACTTTGCACCACATGAGTGCGTCTCACCCACAAATCAGAGTTAGTATTGAATGAAAAATATAAATTAAAAGTCTTCTATCGTTGTTTCTCTCCATCGGATCGACTGTGACAATTAAGAAACTAGGAAACGCAGTTCTGTGCAGGGCATCCGCCAATGATACGGAACACGCTACTACAAACATTCTGTTAATTTCTGAACGTGACGAATGATCCAAGTGACGCACTCGTAAATTAGTCTGTCCCGCACTTACTTCTTTGGTCTTCACTTCGGGCGTCCGAAGGAAGAGTGGAATCCACCATGTCGGAAGAAATGGCTTTAAGCACTCCATCCTATATTGGCTGTGAAATGATCGTGTGACTTAAAAAGTTTGCAAAATGAGCTTTATAGTTTTTAGTCTTCCGTAGTCGGTGGTGCTGTATCATTAAATACAGGAGAAAGTCTTCTTTACTCGTTTCGTTCACATTGAAAAGATAGTAAACTGTGTGGCCTTTAAGCCAGTTTACTGAATTTCTTTTGGTCTGCGGGTAAGGCACTACCTCCGGAGTGAGGAAGTCAGCTGGCGTTATGGTCGCAGGGCATGTTCTAGTGATGCTCGCCAACAACTGTCGTATGACCGCCCAAACATCTCGCACTTTTTCGCAGACAAATCGGTGTTCCTCGCTATCTTGTACCTGGCAAGTGTTGCATAAGGGTGAATCAGCCAGATGAATGGAATGGAGTCTGGCATTGGTAGCTATTTTACGATTCACCGTGAGATACCAAGACGCTCGCACGTGAGACGGTAAATGGCGTGAATGAATATTATCCCAAATCACCCGCCAATTGTGAGCTGTATATTTGTCTTCGATGTTATTCCTGGAGGTGGACTCGATCAAAGTCTTATAAAGTTGCTTCACCACCGTTATTTCCTTCGCCGGAATTCTTGTTCGAGCATAACTATATTCAAGCAGGAAGTATTTTAAATGATAAAGGTCGTGTGGAATATGATGTACATCAATCGGGGGGTCGAGGTTCGCTGGGGAGATTTCGTTGAGAAGGTGAGCAGTGAGACAGTGTGGAGATTTTGTCCATAGCTTATACATACTGCTTAGATAGAGCGCCTGTGCCTTTTTATAGACATCTGTGAGGTTCAATCCGCCCTTCCGAGGAGGGAGCGTCAACGTAACATATTTAACTTTGAAGATATGGCCTCTGGTCACAAAATGGCCCAGGGCAGACAGCATTCTATGTGCAATGCCACCGGGAAGAGGCAGCACTTTGGCTACATAGTTAATCTTCGAGAGGATATAAGTGTTGACCAGTTCAATTTTTTGGAGAGCATTCAGTTTCCTCATGCTATGCAGTTGTACACATGCCCTAACCTTGTGAAGTAAAGCTCTATAATTAACAGCAATGGTATTCTGTATCTTCCGCCGAAACTCAAGTCCTAAGCACTTTATACTGGTAATTTCTCGTAATCGGGCATGATTGGGTAGATTTATTCCCCGTCCGACATTCATGAGTCCAGATTTTTGCCAGTTCACCTTCGCCCCAGATACCGCCTCATATCGTTGAAGTATTTGTAGTGAGGACCGCACTTCTTGCGCGTTCACGACAAGAAAGCCGACATCATCTGCGTACGCACGGCACACAATCTTCTGGCTATTGATTTCCAATCCCTGCAAATGTGCAGTTAGCGTAGCGAGCAGTGGTTCTATGGCGATGGCAAAGAGAGCCATCGACATCGGACAGCCTTGCCTCACCGAACACTCGATATCAATAGCGCCACTGAGGCGACCATTAATTTGAATTCGCGACGTACTATTACGGATCAGATTGTCGAGTACTTGGGTGAACTGGTGCGGAAACCCCAATTCCTGCATGACGCGGAAAAGGAAACGATGGCTCACCCTGTCGAACGCTTTTGCAAAGTCTATCATGACGAGGGCGCATTTTAACTTGCAAGCCTCCGCTACGGCAATGACATCTCTGTAATCCGTGAGCGTGTGGTAAATAGATCTATCTCTACCGACACTCGTTTGATACTGTCCTGTGATTGTGGTCATGACAGTTTTGAGCCGTTGGCTCAGAACACGGGCGAATAGTTTATAATCACTATTTAATAACGTGAGAGGTCGCAGGTTAGTGAGGTCGTTACTGCACGGGGTCTTGGGCAGTAAGACAACAATTCCTTGTCGAAATTCCTGCGGAATAACGTTTTGTGGGTTCATTAGTTCTTTACATATTGCAAGGAGTTTCGATATCATCTGCGGCCAGAAGGTTTGATATACTTCTGCAGGTATTCCATCGCAACCAGGAGATTTATTCTTCGGACTCCTTAGGATAACGTCTGTTAATTCGTCTTCTGTCACCTCTGTCATCAGCTGAGTCGCCTCTGTGGGGCTGAGTTTCCGTGATAAATTTGTCGCAAACTCCGCAAACACGGTATCATCTGTCATTTTATTGGACATCAGGTCTCGATAGTACTCTTCAATCGCACGCATAATTTCACTTTGTTTAGTAACTATTGCCCCGGTGCTGGTTCGGATGTGTGTAATGATTTTCCGACTGCCTCGTCGACTTTCACGTAACATGTGATACATGGCAGCCTCTTCTTCTTGCACCGTCTTAGGAACTCGCGCCCGAATTTGAAAACCTTCCAACTGTTTCCGTTGCAGCGTTAAAAGTTTCGCCTGAATTCTTTTGATCTTTGCAAAATTGCCGATAACGGTCGCGTCAAATTTATACAACTCCCGAAGACACTGAAAGTAAAATTCCATGGTCCGTTTGTGCCACAGACTTTTCTGACGGGAGTAAAACATTAAAGTTTTCCTAATTTGTGGTTTGGCGCATTTGAGCCACCACTCGATCGCGGAGTTGTAGGATCTGAATTTGCGTTCGCCCCTAGACCAACGAGCCCTGTGACACAGCGAATGCCAATTATTCCAGTCCCTCCATGTCGTCCAGGGTGCCCTGGAAGTCTCGTGTACGCTGGCGGGATGGGGGCGGCGCGAATCCCCTCGGTCGGCGGCCTTCCTGGGCTATTGGTACCTTCATGTAGAGCTGCCGCTGGGCTCGCACTGCCTGCTGCTGAGAAAGTGATTGCTTTTGCTGATATGACTTGCAATAACGACTGCGCGAAACGCCGCTATCACGTTAGGGGTGCTACGGCAGACACCCTCTCGAGCACCCCGAAGACTTCTTGAGCCCTCGGCTGTGATGGGTTCCAGGCAGACGTGTATGTGCATTCGCGGACGAGAGAAAGGCTGCGGCAAATTGGGGTGAACAACGATGGACTCCTCGGGTCCGTCGTTTCCGTAGTGTAGCGGTTATCACGTCTGCTACACACCCAGAAGGTCCCCGGTTCGATACCGGGCGGGAACAGTATTTTCGAGCACCCCGAAGACTTCTTGAGCCCTCGGCTGTGATGGGTTCCAGGCAGACGTGTATGTGCATTCGCGGACGAGAGAAAGGCTGCGGCAAATTGGGGTGAACAACGATGGACTCCTCGGGTCCGTCGTTTCCGTAGTGTAGCGGTTATCACGTCTGCTACACACCCAGAAGGTCCCCGGTTCGATACCGGGCGGGAACAGTATTTTCCTGCCTGTGTCGTATTGTCCTCCAATGAGCCACGTCGTGTGTGGATCTGCTGCATGTCCCTTCGTTTTGCAAGTACCACATTTATTGAATTTTTTAGTTACGATGGCAACATCACTACAAGTTGTCTGTGAAGTAAGGTGCACACAAGCAGTTTCCGTGGTGTAGCGGTTATCACGTCTGCGTAACACGCAGAAGGTCCCCGGGCGGAAACACTTTTTCATCACTTTAAGCAAAACGCACTAACATGCATCTGCTACCATCTGTACCCGAAACCTTCGTAATCGCCTTCACGCGTCGGACCCGAGTGTCAATTGCTCACGTCGAATAAGAAATTCATTTGATATTGACGGCGAGCTTTTTGCGCTGACTCAGCCACTGACATGCGATCAGTTTGCACAAAACGCTAGGGCTCGTCCGGGATTTGAACCCGGGACCTCCTGCACCCTAAGCAGGAATCATACCCCTAGACCAACTTTTTTTTTTTTTTTTTTTTTTTTTTTTTTTTTTTTTTTTTTTTTGCCACAACGCAATGTCCTAACCACTTTTTTTTTTTTTGTGAGAGCCAGGTATCCTAGCCACTTTTTTTTACCAACTTTTGTTTTTTTTACTTTTTATTTTTATTTTTTTTGTTTATTTTTTATTTTTTAAAGTAGAATAGAAGCTTAGCAGCATGAGGCAGGTGGAGGCAAAACGGGCAGGGGTCTGAGACTTGAGGCCTGGCCGTGATGTCTCCCCCCAGTCCCGTTGCTGAGTTGCTTCATTATAATATTCTTGACGGAGTATGGAAGCTATGCTTTGTGTTCATCCTACTCCTGAACCGATTGATCCTTCATTTTAGACAAAAAATTTAGTTCATGTTGAGGCATTAGCAATTGAAGCTGATAGCTTGTAGCGTGTGCGGTATTTATTTAGTAGATATATATTATTCCCACTGCTTCTTGACAACAAAAAACATGCCTCTTTGTAACAGAAAAGTAATCATGAAGCAATGGATGCTGATTGTGTATATTTGGTTGCTCATGTCCTAGTTTTTTTTTTTTTTGTATTAGTTTGTTTGTTTTATTTTCGCTTTTTTTTTCTTGTAAGGGAAGAAACTTCATTGAATGCAAAAAATAAGTGTTATGGTAAGACACTATTGCCATAGCCTTATTGTCTTCTTGATAGGTATAATAATAAAAAAAAAAGGAGAAAAATCCTCCTCCATTAAAAGAAATGAGACTTCCATGTTAGTAATAAAATCGGAAAAAAAAGCTTATCTGTACCCTACGATGGTGATTTTTTGTTGTTTCTTGTTCTTAATTTTTTTTCTTTTTTTTTTCTTTTTAACGTTTTTTTGTTTTTTTTCGGCTTCTGCTGTGGAACGAACAAAATAGCCTTCTGAGTTAGCAGAGTATAATTGATGGTTATATGAAGCTGGAAAATTGTAATTTTTTTTCCTGGTTTTTAGAAAACAAGCGTCCATTCGCTTAAAGAAATGATTTGTGTTTATCTCAGCCGCATGTCAACCAATGCCCAGTCGCTCAAATACTATTTTTAGCATATTGCCGTAGTTCTTCTTGTGATCTTTATATTTCAGGGCTCTATAAAAAGCAAACTTCAAGTTCACGTAAAACTCAATGGAATTGTCAGATCCCAGGTGATTAATTACGTAGTTCACATAGTGTCCCATTAACCAGTGGACGGAGTTGTTTTTTGCTGCGGGAAAATAGCGAGTCTGAGGCCTGAGGAATGTCACAGGGGGAAAATTTTCTACCGAAGACCTCGTAAGAAATGCAAGTTGTTCTCTAATCCAATTACAGATTTGTAGATTCCCACCGCACGTTAATCTGTGCACTAACGTATCGATCAGTTTGCATTTGAGACATAGATTCGTTTCGCTAATGCCGATTGCATGTAGCCTTTCATTAGTGCTGATGGCCCCGTTCACTGTTTTATACCATGTTGATTTGACGTCGGATGGAAGACCATGCATATGAATATTTTCCCATATGGCGTCCCAATCAAAATGTGGGTATTTGCTTTCTAATTTGTTTCTCCCCTCCATTTTCCTTCGATGACACAGAATATCGCGGGCCGTGATCCGTCGTGAGTTGATTATGGCATTGCCAAGATAGCTGAGTTCCACGAAATATACTCGAACGTGCTGGAGCCGGTTATTTATTTTTTTGCACATTCACCGGTGGCTGTAGACTTGCAGGCCTGACAACTTCAAATAATTTAGTTGTAATGCTGTCAGCGTGGTCGCTAAGGATAGTGGCGGTCCTTTTTATAAAAAGTGCAGACGCCTTATTTCTAATGTCAACTAAACCTAAACCTCCTTTCCTGGGATCTAAGGTCGCTGTTGTTGCAGCTACTCGGAATATTTCACCTCTCCACAGATAACTGGCAATGGTAGACATTATCTGTTTTCCAATCATTTTTGGTAACGGGAAGATCTGCGCTGTAAAGTAACCTTTGGAGAGAAGGCAGTTGTTAATGAAAAGTACCCTCTGAAACTGGTTCATATTACGGGAAAGGTTTTCTCTTGTTATTCCAAGAATTTGTCCTGACGTATTTCTCCAATTGATAGCTGCCATTTTCAATGGACAAGGCGTCAGCGTTATTCCCAGTGCTTTGCACTGGGTGACTTTTGTCGCCCAGGCTAATGTGGTGTGTTGAAAACCCCGTAGGTTTAAAAGTTTGCTTTTGTTTGCGTTGAGACTCGCCCCGGAGACGCTACAGTACTTCTTAATTAGTATGTCCAATTTCGAAATGTCTTCGGCATTACGCACTACGACTCCGACATCATCGGCATAGGCGTTTATAACAGTTCGGTGAGCAGATAATGTGAGGCCAGTCAGGGTGACATGAACACTGCGGAGAAAAGGCTCTAAAGACAGCACGAAGAGGAGCATTGAGAGGGGGCTGCCTTGAGGCACGCCACGCCTGATCTGGATCTGCTTTGTCCTCTGGCTGTTGACTGAGATACAAGCGCTGATTCCTGTTGCAATATTTCTAATCACACTTAGGACGCGCTCATTAAAACCTATTTTCTTCAGTGTGGCATTAAGGAATCTATGATCCACACGATCAAAAGCTTTCTGGAAGTCAATAAACATGATAGCACATTTGATATTGGTCACAGCAGTGATTGCAATTACATCTCTATATTCAGCTATGCTTTTAAAAATAATCCTATTAGGAACACATGACTGGTATGGGCTTACTATCTTTGTAGCGAGCTGTGAGAGTCTGTTGTTTATAATTCTGCCGATGATTTTATAATCAGAGTTTAACAGAGAGATAGGACGAAAGTTATTAAGGTTTGTTTTTGCAGTAGTTTTTGGAATGAGTACTATTGTACTCTCTTTAAAAACAGAAGGTATCTGTTTTCCCTGAAGTACCTCGTTTGTGATTCGGGTAAACATGTCACCAATCAAAGGCCAGTATCGTATATAAAATTCAACAGGCAAACCATCCGGTCCCGGTGATTTCTTCAAAGGAGACTTGCAGATGGTTCTGTAGATTTCTTCGTTAGGACACTCGACGAGAAGGTTTTCGTTTTCCTCGTCCGACACCTGAGGAGCTATGGAACTAAGGTAATCATCGAAGGACTCTTCACATACAGGACTGACTGAGTATAGGTCTTCGTAATACTTGTGCACTGCATTGACGATGTCTCTCTGAGTCGTGAGTGTCTCGCCATTTTCAGACTGAAGTCCATCGATGAAGGTGCGTCTCCTATTTCTTTCGTGCCTCAGTAGATGGTACAAGGAAGCATGTTCATCCTCCACGACTGTTTTAGCCTTTGATTTTATTTTCAGACCCTCCATCTGCTGTCTTTTAATGCTGAGCAATTTGGCCTTGGTTCGCTTGATATCTACCAGACGGATGTTGGAAGTGTCTGCCTGCTCGTATAGATTTCGCAGCATGGTGTAATAAAATTCTATGGAATTTTTCAAGTCTTTCGATCGTTGTGCACCATAATGGATGAGAACTTTTCGCAGTTTAGGCTTTGCCCTGTTGCACCACCAGTCTAGTACTGAGACATGCCTGTTTACGGAGCGGAGGCACATCGCCCACGCTTCTGTCAAACTTTCCTCTAGTCCGTCTTCCTGCATCAGTGACATGTTCAGGTGCCATTGACTTCTGAAACGACGAGTAGGTTGCGCAGTAAGGCTGACGGTAGCAAGCACGGCACTATGATCAGAAAAGTAGACAGGAGTCGTCTCCGCTTTAATGAAAGAGCTGACTAGACTTTGCGATATGTAGAGTCTGTCAATTCTACTTCGGGATTGAGGACCGATATATGTGAAAGCCACAAATGTGGGATACGTTATTTCCCAAGCATCTTTAAGCTGTAAAACAGTGACAAAACGCTTCAATTCATTGCAGTTATTAAAATTTGGAACCTGGTCTTTTTTATTGATCACACAATTAAAATCACCGCCGATTATAAGATCCGTTGGGTTTTTCCGCAATAAATAAATGATCTCGTCTTTAAAGAACTGTGCTCTTGCCATTCTATTGGATGTGCCGGAAGGGGCATACAGATTGATAAGAGTAAAACCAAAGACTTTTATACCTATCGCTCTGCCGGATTCCAATCTTTCAATATCTGTGACAGGGATCCCTTCCCTGACTAAAATTGCTGTCCCTATGTTAGTGTCAAGCGAGACATTTGAAATAGACAAATATCCTGGCACTGTAAGGTTAGTGAGTACAACTTCTTGTAGGAAAACAATGTCCGTCCCTGACTCATATAGGTACTCTTTGAGCGCCGCAATTTTAGTCGTCGATGTAATCCTGTTAATATTGATAGTTGCAAAAGTATACGCCTGGGACATTTAGTTTACATAAAAATGTACATAAAGGAATAAAAAAAAATTGTAAAATAATGGTAAAAACAGGGAGCTGTGTCGCTTCTAGAAGGGATAAAATATTCCACTTCAACAAGCACCTGCAAGAATAATCTACAGAGAAATATCTATGAGTATGGAAAATACATGAACCACTGCGTTTGGTTCCTCCGAAAAATGACTAAGACAATAGGACAATCAGAACATAAAGCGGTTCAACGACTTTTTTTCCCCTTTTGTTTTTTTGTTGAATTGTGATCCTCAGTTTGGTGGAGTATTCCTAAGTTCTCGGATGTTAGTTTTGCAGAGGGGCTTTCCATCACTAATGGTACTTGAAGGTACATCCTTAGGTTTTTCCGTAATAATTTCATACAGGACATTCTTGTCCGTTGCGTCATCTTGTCCAGGTTGTTGTTTGCTTTGGTTACGGGAAGCTTTGAGATTAGGTTGCGGTTTGAGTCTACGTCTTTGGACATCGTGGTTCAACGCGCCGTCCTTCGCGTTGTCTATCTTCACCACCGTTGAGTCCGAAGCTGCCGCAACAGTGTCCTGTTGATGACGTCCACTTCCTTGTCCTTCCGGCACTAACTCCAGGGCACTGACTGAATCGGTTGGTTGGGGGTCGGTGAGTTCGTGAACGCGGTTCTGCTCCGTCACCTCGCGGGGTTCGGAGTGCGGCTCGTCCGTCGCCACGACAACCGTTACTGCTTCGCCTCCGTGGTCGGTTGGTACCTGTGCGGCAGCCGACAGCGGTTGGGTTGCCTTAGCCGCTGTCGTCATTTCCATACATGTACTGTCTGTTTCCTCTAACACATCTGCGTCACACTGCTTCTGTTTGCGGGTGGAGGGGGAGTTGCGGGAGGACTCGCCGTCCGAGCCGTCATCAGTCACCTCCAACGGTCGTTTCTTATTCTGAAGATCGCATTCGGGAACAGAAGGGTGACTTGTTATTACTTTCAGAGGTGGGAACTCTGTGTTAGTTACAGCGGGCATTGTAGAAGTACCTGCACCACTGTCAGTAGCAGAAGGAGGGGAGTTGCTGCTTGGTAAGACGTCGCTAAGGGTCAATTTTTGACGCTGTGTTACATTATTCCGGAGGACAAAAACACGGCGTGGACAATCTTGTCTGAAATGACCGGTCTCGTTACAAATATTACACGTACGCTCCTGTCCAGAATAAACAACATGTGCTTTATGACCTGCAACAGATATATGAGACGGAATATTGGCTTTCACCTCCATTTCGACGGACCTAATGCCATTATAACACTGTATCTTGTACTGCTTCGACCATCTTTCGTTATAGATGGATTTAACTTCCCCATATTTAGATAGAGCGTCTTTGATCAACTGATTGTCAACTTCGATAGGAACATTCAAAATCCTCACATTGGTGTACATGATATCAGCTTTTCGTACAGAAACATTACTTTTTGAACCATCTCGATGAACAAATTCAACAGAATTACCCCATTTTGCAATTAACTTATCGACAGTCACGGAGTTCAGAAATTTAATATAAACACAGTATTTTTCAGCATCTAACTGCGTGGTGTGAACAGAGTCAGAATTGATACAGATTACCTCTGGAAGCCAGTCATGGATCTCCAGTGCAGTGGGTTGGACCGGCCGGGTTTCCTTCTCGAACGAGAAGACTAACGTATTCTTCCTGACGGTGTCAGACATGATCTTATGTGCCGACGAAATTCCGGTAAAAACCGAAATCGCGACGAAGAACGAAACGGAGAATGGACAATAACACTTCAAAAACACTTATCAGGACCACCAAATGCAATAATACTACGAAAATTCACAGACAGCTGTACGTAAACACAAAACACCGGCGAGTGCGCGAACGTATGCGGAGCAAGCAACAAGCACGTCCGACCGCGGCGACGGCTAAAGCCAGAATGCTAGACCAACGAGCCCTGGCACACGGCGAATCCCAATTATTCCAGTCCCTCGAAGTCGTCCACGGTGCCCTGGAAGTCTCGTGTAGGCTGTCGGGATGGGGGGGCGCGAATTCCCGCGGTCGGCGGCCTTCCTGGGCTATTGGTACCTTCATGTAGAGCTGCCGCTGGGCTCGCACTGCCTGCTGCTGAGAAAGTGATTGCTTTTGCTGATATGACTTGCAATAACGACTGCGTGAAACGCCGCTATCTCGTTAGGGGTGCTACGGCAGACACCCTCTCGAGCACCCCGAAGACTTCTTGAGCCCTCGGCTGTGATGGGTTCCAGGCTGACAAAAGAACTGTCGTATGTGCATTCGCGGACGAGAGAAAGGCTGCGGCAAATTGGAGTGAACAAGGATGGACTCCTCGGGTCCGTCGTTTCCGTAGTGTAGCGGTTATCACGTCTGCTTCACGCGCAGAAGCTCCCCGGTTCGATCCCGGGCGGGAACAGTATTTCCTGCCTGTGTCGTATTGTCCTCCAATGAGCCACGTCGTGTGTGGATCTGCTGCATGTCCCTTCGTTTTGCAAGTACCACATTTATTGAATTTTTTAGCTACGATGGCAACATCACTACAAGTTGTCTGCGAAATAAGGCGCACACAAGCGGTTTCCGTCGTGTAGCGGTTATCACGTCTGCCTAACACGCAGAAGGTCCCCGGTTCGATCCCGGGCGGAAACACTTTTTCATCACTTTAAGCAAGACTTACTAACATGCATCTGCTACCACCTGTACCCGAAACCTTCGTAATCGCCTTCACGCGTCGGACCACAGTGTCAATTGCTCACACCAAATAAGAAATTCGTTTGATATTGACGGCGAGCTTTTTGCGCTGACTCAGCCACTGACGTGCGATCAGTTTGCATAAAGCGCTAGGGCTCGTCCGGGATTTGAACCCGGGACCTCCTGCACCCTAAGCAGGAATCATACCCCCCCTTTTTTTTTTTTTTTTTTTGAACCCGGGCCTCCTGGGTGAAAGCCAGGTATCCTAGCCACTTTTTTTTTATTTTTTTTATTTTTTTTACCGTAACATGATTCGAACCAGCAATCGTCGGATCCGAAGTCCGGCGCCCTATCAATTTTTTTTATTTTTTTATTCTTTTAATTTTTTTTTGGTGTTTCTTTTTTTTTTAACGAAATCCCCTCCTTTAGGGACCGCCGTGAAGAGTTGTTCAAGAAGAATTTTAAAAAAAAGAGATTTTCTCATCTCGGATCCAAGTGTATTCTGGTGATCCGTGTGCAATGTTGGAGGGAGGTACCGAGGCGCAGTGGCTGAAGTCAGGACACGAGGCAGAAGCAGTGGGGCCTCTTCGCGGCACTACAGGTGCTCCGCGTCCCAACCCACCCCCACACTCCCGGTTCACTACCCTATTCCCATTTTTTTGAATACAATTTTAAGCATATTTCCAAAGTTCTTGCCATGATTCTTGTATTGAAGTGTTTTGTGAAATTCGATTGCCATATGCATTTTGAATGCGACAGGATCATCATCCCCAAGTTTGTTAAAGATATAACTAGAATAATTACCCAGTAACCAAACCACAGTATTATTTTTCGTCTGTGGGTAAAACTTAAAATCAGGCCGATAGATCATCATTGCCTGGACATTGGCGGGAACACTGCGAGTGATAAGTGCAACTTGTTGCTGAATCCAGTTCCAGTTGTGGAGACGTTCCCCACAGGTGCATCTGTGCAGCACGGTATCTGTGAGGTTGCAGTGAAGACAGAGGTCGGTAGCACTCAGCCCTATCCGGTGGAGTCGCTCATTGGTACTTATGATATTATTGACTGCTTTGTACCACGCAGTACGAGCATCCGAGCTCAAAACAGTGGAACCAACGTTTCGCCATACTGCATCCCATTGGACTCCACTATATTTGTTAACAATCGGATTCTGGCTTTCGTGTTCCCTCCTTTCCGCCAAAATTGCTTTTGCCGTTAAGGACTGAGTGTGCCGTAACTGGTGACTAAGGTAGCTATACTCGAGATAATACTCTCTGATATGTTTAAGCCGGTAACAAATAGGTTGAACATTCAGCGGAGATTCAAGACTGTGTGGCCGGACAGCATGAAATAACTGTGCCGTAAGACCATGAGGTTCATCCTGTATGATTGCCGCCGTGCGTGACACGTACAGAGCCAGTGCTTTGCGCCGTATGTCAACCAATCCCATCCCTCCATGCGTTGGGTGTAGCGCTGCTGTTCGTGCAGATACACGAAAGATCTCGCCTTTCCATAGAAAATTCGTAACTTTTGACATGATATTTTGAGCCACTCCTGCAGGAATAGGAAGAACCTGCGCCGTGTAGAAGGCCTTAGATAAAACACACGTATTGATCAACGTAATTCTGTCAAATTGGTTCAGACTTCTGTGGTAGTTATCAATTACTGCACCGTTGATTTTGTGAGCCACATCCCTCCAGTTCGCCGCCGTCATGTTTAATATTGACGCCTTCAACACTATCCCTAGAGCTTTCAGTTCACTGACGTGTGTGGCACATGAAATTTGAAGACGGTCGAGGCCTCGCAGATTTAAAAACTTGCTTTTCTGTTCATTAATGTGTGCTCCAGACGCCTGACAGTAGGTCTTGAGGACAGCTTCAAGCGCAGTGACGTCAGACTCATCTCTGATAACAATCCCAACATCATGCGCATAGGCTCCTATTACGGACTTCACTCCTGAGATCGTTAAACCACTAAGCTTCGCCTGCAGGTGCGTGAGGAGCGGCTCGAGTGAAATGACGAAAAGCAACATCGACAAGGGGCTGCCCTGAGGGACACCTCTGTCGATTAGGAGCCGTTTCGTGAGTTGCGAATTTACTGAAATTTTTGCAGTGATTCCGATGGCCACATTTTTTATTATTGCGATCGCTGACGGTAAGAAGCCCAAGCGCCGCAGTGTCCCCAGTAGGTACGTGTGATTGACAAGATCAAATGCCTTAAGAAAATCGAGAAAGAGCAGACCACCTCTTACGTTGCTGGCGTCAGCTAGCGCAATAATATCCCTATAAAAGGCGACCGTTTGCAGTATAGTCCGCCGAAAAGCACATGTTTGCTGTTTGCAAAGTATGTTGGAAGTGAGCGGCAGAAGCCTCATCTTAACTGCACGAGCTACAATCTTGTAATCGGAATTCAGTAGTGATATCGGCCGAAGATTTGTTACAGATTTTCCATCTCTGGTCTTAGGGAGGAGAACAATTTTACATTCTTTAAACTCTCCTGGAAGAGACTGCCCCTGCAAGACCTCGTTCACCATGTCTGTGATCTTCGCTCCTAGTATGTGCCAGTACTTTTTATAAAATTCAATGGGAAAACCGTCAGGCCCAGGGGACTTGTTAGTAGGGGAACTGCAGATCATGTCGAAAACGTCTTCGTGACTGAAACCCGAAGAAAGACTGTCACTTTCGTCTGCAGTTATCCCCGAAGGAAGAACTTCAAGGAGTTGAGAAGCGCTGTCTGCATGGGGAGCGTTTGAAGTATAAGTCCTGACAAAGTAGCTGATAAGTTCTCTGACGATATCGCGTTGATTTGTGACCGTCGTGCCATCTTCGAGTTTAAGTTCATCAATGAAAGCCCTCCTTCTATTCTTCGCGTGCTTGACAAGGTGATACAAGGCCACCGTTTCGTCTGCGCGTACTGATTTAACTTTGGATCGAACGTTAAGTCCTTCTAACTGCTCCCGTTTCAGATTGATTAATTTAGCTTTGATTCTCTGAATTTCTCCTATTCTAGTAGCCGTGGCATCCGCTCTGTCATACAAATCTCTTAATACGGAGTAATAAAATTCCATTGTCCTGCGAATTCCAGTAGCGCATTCAATACCAAAGGACATAAGAACACTGCGCAGTTTGGGCTTCGCTTTATAGGTCCACCATGCTATAATGCTAGGGAAGGCATGAAGAGTGCGGAGGCACTGGTCCCAAGCACGCCTTACGGCCTCCTCCAGATCTGAGTCGGTCAATAATGAAAGATTAAGATGCCACTGATTTTTAAACCAGCGCGTGGGTTGTTGTTGTAAGTTGATACACGCAACCTCGCCACTGTGGTCTGAGAAGCTGGTAGGAATAGTTTCTACATTTAATAATTTAGTTGCTAAATTATCAGACACATAAATCCTGTCGATCCTGCTGCAGGAATTTCCAACGATGTGTGTGTACCTCACTAAAGTTGGGTACCGAGCTTCCCAGGTGTCCTTGAGTTTAAGATCATAAGCAAGACGGTTGAAATCAGGTGAATAATTAAAATTCGGTGTCTGATCTTTTCTGGACAATACACAATTAAAATTACCTCCAATGATCAGCTGCGTAGGATTGTTCCGCAGTAAATAAATGATATCTTCCTTATAAAAGCGTGCTCTGTCAGCTCTACGAGTACTCCCGGAAGGCGCGTACAAATTAATAACAGTAACACCAAAAATAGTGACACTCAGTCCTCGACCGGATTCTAATCTTTCAATGTGGGCAAACGGAATACCTTCCCTAATTAAGACGGCAGTCCCCACGTTCGTTTCTGGGGAAGAATTAATTATTGCAACAAAACCGGTAAGGTTTATTTGCTGCAAGGCCACCTCTTGTAAAAGGGCGATGTCTGTATCCGACTCGTAAAGATATTGTTGTAGAGCACGCACCTTGACCTCAGATCGGATCTTGTTAATATTCAACGTTGTCACTTTATATGCCTGTGACATACTGAGACCTATGCAGGAAGGGGGAGGAATTAATCATCGCCAACGGTCGGATCGTTATGCCATTCCATTTGTTTATCCGGTTGTAAAGCCAAGCCATGCTCGTTGTGTTTGCCCCCGGCATCTTTATTCTTAGTTTTCTTTCGGACAACGTTCACATTTGGTTGGATTCTGTTCCTGCGGCGGCCACTATGAGCCATCTCGGCAGACGGCGGCGTGGGCGGGTCGTGGGGATTGTCAACGGCGGACGACGGTCGCGACACTACGGCCGGAACCACTCGCGGCGTGTCCTCCGGCGGCAACCCAGCTGCGGAAGTACTTTCGCGGTCAACACGTTTGTTATCAAACTCCACATGAAGTGGTGTGTTGACATTTTCCGTCACCGACTGCTGTTTATGTTCGCGTTCCGTGTCATGACAACATTCCTGTTGTGTTGCCATGTCGCGAGCCGCCGCCGTTGGCTGTCCGGCATCCTCATCTAGAGGTGTGGTCTGTTTACTATCACAACTGTCTACGCCGTGTTGAACCCCTGCAGCGACCTGCTGTTCACATGTCGGTCGGTCCACCGGAACCTGTTGCTGTGGTTGGTTGGAGGGCCGACCATCCGTTCCCTGCGACGCCGCGACAGCAGCTGAAATGTCACTATGTGACATGCCAGAGGGAAAATCGTCTACTAGAACAGGACCTTTTAAGAATTTAATATCAGATCTACGTTCCTGCGAGTCTTGTCTCTTTGATTCTGGTGTACTGTGGGCTTCGTCCTCAGAACTACTACCGTCACAAGTCCTACGTCGTTTATTGGTAGCAGTGTCTCCGGTCGCAAGTGTCGGTTCGTCCGTACTTGTCCGAGGCAAGGTTGGAAATTCCTCAATGCGCACGACTTCCGGTTCATGCAACGCAGATACACCACCGGCTGTAGCACTTTCTGCCGCTTGATTATCGGTAACAATCTCCGCGAGCGTTAGCCGTTTCCGTTGCTGTAAAGAATTTTTTAAGACGAAAACCCGTTTGGGACAATCTTGACGCATGTGGCCACTCTCATTGCAGATGTGACACGTCAAAGTTTGACCAGTGTACGTAACTTGAACCCTGTAGTCGCAAACCATAATATGGGAAGGAATATTGACTTTTACATGCATGTCTACTGACCTAACACCACTGAAACATTGCAACCGATGCTGGCTAGACCAGCGTTCATTTCGAATCTGTTTGACATCCCCATCCTTGCTTAACACATCTTTCAGATAACAATTTTCAACTTCCGGGGGCAGATTAAAGATACGTACATTTTTATATTCTACGTCGGCATTAGTAACGGTGACGGTACTTACAGAGTTATCCCGATGTCGGAATTCAATTCGTCCGCCATGCTTCAGGAGTATCTTATCCAGCAACACAGGGTTCAGTAATTTGACAAAAAAACAATACTGCTCCATGTCGTAATACGCAGTGTGCACCTGATCAGAATTGATACCAATAACGTCCACTATCCAGTCATGAATCTCCAGCGATGTCGGTTGTACGTGACGGGTTGACTTTTCAAATTCAAAGCGGAGGGTACTTTTCGTGGGAAATAAACTGGCCATATCAGAAATTAACAAGCGGTCGAGACCGCTAAATAATAGCAACGAAAACGGTTAGAAACTCCACCACAATCAATGGTAAATAATCACGGCACTTCCAAAAGAAAGTAGAAACAACACAAATACACAACTCGTAAACACACCGGTTAACAGCGCTCTCAGCACGTCCGAATAGCACCGTGTCTCAAGCGCGACTTGTGACCGCTCGGCCAATCTAACTTGCGAGCGCAAACAACATGCTGCCGTCGTTCCTAGCAACATCTCCGGAGCCTGACAGCGAAGTTTGCTTGTTTTTTCTTGTGTGAAGGAAATACGTTTTTTCTAGAGTATTTAAAACGAGTTGTCAGATGTGAGGTTCCACCCCACCCTCACTTTCGGGAACCACAGCTTAAACATGGTGCCTTACACCATTGTTTTCCGTCGCCATCTGTCTTGAGTGGAACGAGCAGAACTGTAGTTATCAATATTCACATTGACGCAGAGAAAACAAAAAACGACAGGAAAGGCCGTTCCCTAGCAACGGCTACGCTGTGCATTTCGCCCTCAGGGGAAGCTAATGATATGCTCCAGGCGAACATCAAACTAACCAACTTAATATTGTGATACTTAGGCGCTTTCTACTTCTGGATTGGCACACATATGCTGAATCGACTCTGGATCATCAGTAAGTACGTCACATTAGATATTTGTTTTATCGCCCTGCTGTAACTTAAAGGGCAGTTTTTCAACGGCTGTCAGTTCTGCTTCTAGTTACGCTACATCGCCCTAGCAGCACCTACACACTGCGTTCAGATGTGCTCACCTCCGCCCTGGCGTTGAGCGCCTACAGCGCCATCGCCTTCGGCCTCTGATGGCAGGAGGGTAGCCGACACATCAGGGCGTGGGTGGGACGCAGCACAACGCGGTGGTGGTGTAACGGTCAGCATGGTTGCTTCCCAAGCAGTTGGTCCGGGTTCGATTCAAGACCACCGCACAATACGTACCTTTTTCTTCTACGGGTATTCCACGTAACGAAACGCGATCTTCGGAACTGTGAGCTGTCGCAGTACGAATAGTTTTCCTTCGCCCCTCGTCTCACTCCGTGCTGCCAGGGCGCCAGTCGCCGGATTTCGATTCCCAGCATCGTGTGTCGACTTGTCTCTGACTGCCTTGTCTCGGCTGACGCGAAAGCTAACGTTTCGAAACGGGCATATATGTAGAGGGCAGGCGCGAGAAACGACTGTGAGAGACCAAAAAACGACAAACACACGACAGAACCTTTCATTTTATTGTGGCCACAGATTCGCGCCTTAGTTTACCGAGAGGCAAGAGTGGCGTCAGCGTGCTGAACAGAATCATTAACGCTAAGCAGCAACGAAACCGAAGTAAAAAGGCAAAATGAAAGAAGCCAAATGCAGATCGAGCTCCCAGCTGGTCACCCATCCAAGTACTAACCACGCCCAACGGTTCGTAAGTCCGGTGATCACACGAGAACAGCTGCACTTTTTTTGTCATTTAGGGCCTCCCAACCCCTTTTATAGCCCTCCTTGCTCCACCTAATAACGCTTTCTTCGGCAAGCCTCAACGCTGTAATTTCTTAATCTTTCGAACTTCGTTTACGCAAGGACAATACAAACTAAATCATGTACTTCTGGGATGTGATATTGTCCACTTCTGCAGAACAATGGAGTACTAAAATCGATAGTACTGTGGAGTCGGCGGACGGTCTTTTTCTTCCGCAGTTGCACTCAGCTGCACGTTCTTCAACAAAAATTTATTTGTTAAACAAATGTTATTCTTCTCTCTTCAGTAGTGTCACCCACTCCGATGGAACGGAGAGGTCTTAATAACAGTTGGCAATACTGCACAACTAAGTGTTGATGACTGTGCGCTTCACACTAACGAAAAATAAATCATCTAAAATTAACAAAATGAAGTAGTGACAGTCCGGTAATGGAAATGAAGTGACTGGAAAAACACTTCTGCAGCCATGAATGTGTCAAACATACAGATCGTATCTTCCAGTATACTCATGAAGGCTGGTGAAACAAAATAAAATTCCTCCGTATTAAAATGTGACTCTCTCCAAGAGATAAAACCAGAACGTTCCGTAGTGAGTACGTGGCGCAATGCATGAACTACAACACAAGTGAAACAAGTAAAACAAAGAGAAAAGTAATAAAAAGTGGACCGTGCCTACTCAGTAAAACTAAGTGCAAGGTGTTGTCCGCAGTGCCATCTCATAGCCATAATCGAAGGCCGCCTGCAAAATATTCGTAAACAGTTCGCGATAGTTGATGCAATCTTTCATTTTCATATACTGGGCCCACACATAATCCAGGTATATCACATTAATCAGTAACGGTCAGATCTATAATTGCATAAATCGTGTGCCCTAATACCCAGACAGTGACATTATTCTTCGTCTGCAGGAAGGCTTTGAAGACAGGGTGTATCACACGACGAACAGTCACTAGGTGTGGAGGCGTTCTGTTAACGTGGGCGACCATTTGTTGACAGAGCCGCCATACCGTCGACACAGAACTACACTCGAAACGATGTTTGCGTGTGTCCGGATCACCACATCTTCCACAGTTGGTGGAGGGGAGGAGATGGATGTCCGAAAGCCGCTGATTCGTCGCCAGGGTGTTGTGGACGATCTTAAGCCATAGCGCACTCACGTCCGGCGGCAACACTGGGTTGTTGAAGTCTGCTCACACCTTCACCCGTTCCATTGTGGGGTTCTGCACCACAAGTTCATGACGCGGAGGTTGTCCAGTCACGGCAACATAGAGACCGCGAGCTGTCCTGTTCCTGTCGGTAGTCGTTGACAGAGCATAACTCCTAGTTAAAAAGTACTCCCGGACATATGACAATTTAAACGGGATACCCGCGAGTTAACATCGAGTATAGATTGAAGTGCCAGGAAGTCATTTCTGAAAGTATTTGTATGGAGTGTAGCCATGTATGGAAGTGAAACTTGGACGATAAATAGTGTGGAGAAGAAGAGAATAGAAGCTTTCGAAATGTGGTGCTACAGAAGAATGCTGAAGATTACATGGGTAGATCATATAACTAATGAGGAAGTATTGAATAGGATTGGGGAGAGGAGAAGTTTGTGGCACAACTTGACCAGAAGAAGGGATCGGTTGGTAGGACATGTTCTGAGGCATCAAGGGATCACCAATTTAGTATTGCAGGGCAGCGTGGAGGGTAAAAATCGTAGAGGGAGACCAAGAGATGAATACGCTCAACAGATTCAGAAGGATGTAGTTTGCGGTAGGTACTGGGAGATGAAGAAGCTTGCACAGGGTAGAGTAGCATGGAGAGCTACATCAAACCAGTCTCAGGACTGAAGACCACAACAACAACAACCCGCGAGGGAGACCGGCGCTCCTTCGGAGTGTGGGAGGCAGAGCTCCAGGAGTGCTGCTGTTGTTCCTGCCGGACTGTTGGTCTGCAAGCTTTCGTGCCTCCATAGGAACCAGGAGACAGCTTTCGAAATTGCCCTGCCCACTGGCTTCGAAACGCTGAGCAGTTGGGCGATGTACCAGGCATTAGATAAAATGAATGTGTGAATGACAGCGATTCGTTGATGTAGATTGAATCAGCGACCATAGTGGCTGCGACATAGGGTCTTCACAGTTACAAGAATTCGCCTGCAGTTTAGAACTTGTGGGCACGCAGCAACGTCGAAGCCTAAAATTCTATGGCTGCGAGCAACACGGAACCAGTCCTGCGCAGTGTACATGTCTCGCGGACCTAGTGGGACCAACACATTTTTCCGTGCCTTCAAAACGGAGCCAGAGGCACGTTCGTACAACGTCAGAATATCGTGGACCTTATCCAAGTCGTGGGTCCGCTCCATGAAAATCCCCACGTCTTCAGCGTAGGCAGCACGCTTTGGAGACACGTGACGGATCCTGATACCTTCAATGATTTGAGCAACTGCTCAAAACGGGTCGAGCGCAATTACAAATAAGGGCATTGATAAAGGGTAGCCCTGCCTGACGGATCTTGCAAGAGGAATTGGCATCGACTATCAACCATTGATAACAATTGAGAATGAGATTTTCACTCTGCAGCGGAGTGTGCGCTGATATGAAACTTGCAGAACTAGCACTCCTGAAAGAAAGGATACTGCGGAGACATGGCTTAGCCACAGCCTGGGGGATGTTTCCAGAATGAGATTTTCACTCTGCAGCGCAGTGTGCGCTGATATGAAACTTCCTGGCAGATTAAAACTGTGTGCCGGACCGAGACTCGAACTCGGGACCTTTGCCTTTCGTCGGCAAGTGCTCACCAACTGAGCTACCCAAGCACGACTCAAGTCCCCAGGCTGTGGCTAAGCCATGTCTCCGCAATACCGTTTCTTTCAGGAGTGCTAGTTCTGCAAATTTCGCAGGAGAGCTTCTGTAAGGTTTGGAAGGTAGAAGCCGAGGTACTGGCAGAAGTAAAGCTGTGAGGATGGGGCTTGAGTCGTGCTTGGGTAGCTCAGTCGGTAGAGCACTTGCCCGCGAAAGGCAAAGGTCCCGAGTTCGAGTCTCGGCCCAGCACACAGTTTTAATCTGCCAGGAAGTTTCATTGATAATAATTACTGATTGCGCAACCATTAAAATATTCCGTAGAGCCTGGAGGGGGGGAGGGGAGGGGGGGGGGGGAGATTAGTATTTAACGTCCCCTCGACAACGAGGTCATTAGAGACGGAGCACTAGCTCGGGGTGAGGGAAGGATGGGGAAGGAAGTCAGCCGTGCCCTTTCAAAGGAACCATCCCGGCATTTGCCTGAAGCGATTTAGGGAAATCACGGAAAACCTAAATCAGGATTGCCGGAGACGGGATCGAACCGTCGTCCTCCGGAATGCGAGTCCAGTGTGCAAACCACTGCGCCACCTCGCTCGGTGCGCCTGGAGGGAGTGGCCGCCGAACCCCAGTTTTGTCATTACGGACAGAAGATAATCATGCCCGATACGGTCGAAAGCATCGGCAAAGTCAATCGTGAGAATGCCAGCTGACAGTCCACTGACGGCCGTGAATGCGACTACGTCTCGATATGAAGCTGCATCGTGAAAAATGCTACGATGTGGCACACGACATATCTGGAAGGGACTGATGATCTTGTCCATTACCACTTTGAGTTTCGTCGCAAGGTACATTTCCACAAGTTTGTAATCTGCATTTATAAGTGTGATAGGGCGAAACGCCTTAACTCGGCATGTTGTAGGTTTCTTCGGGAGTAAAACAATGCGCCCTTCAATAAACTTTGAAGGAACAGGAGTATCACTAACAATTTCGTTGACCGTAGTCGTCAGCGTTTCACCGAAGATATCCCAGTAAGTCAGGTAAAACTCAACTGGAAGACCATCAGGTCCTGGAGACTTCCCTTTACGACATGTGCTTGGACGTCGTCCTGTGACAAGCTCTCATCCAACGCCTGACGGTCTGAGTAGCAAAGGACACAATCCAATTCGTCTAACATAAAAGTAAGCCCTACGTCGTAGGCGTCAGTCCGTCGGAATAACTGTCGAAAATAGTCGGAGACGTGAGCAACGATCTCATGCTTTTCCGTGAGACGAGCACCAGTGTCCGTTGCGGGATTGGTAATTACTTTCCTGCGCGCCAGTCGTTTTTCGCGTGCCAAGTGATAAAGTGTTGGCACCTCGTCAGTCATCTCACAAGGGGTTCGGCACCGCCAGAATATCTTTTGCCTTGTGGAGTTGAAGATGGAGTATCTTGCTTTTCATCCTATTTAAGCGTGCGCGAAAGTTCTGAACTGGGCCGACGGGTGCATCAAGCGCATCCTGAAGAAATTGTTGATAAAATGCAATGGTGCACCTCTCCCAAAACGACACCTCCCGTGCATACCACATCGCGACACTGCGCAACTGCGGTTTGGCTAATTCGATCCACCAGTGTAATACCGAGTCATAACTACACCGTTTTTCGGAACAAAGCTGCCACATGTTCTGAATCTCGGAACGTAATACGACGACAGAGAAATGACGGGTATCGATTTTCCTAGCGCGGGACGGTGGCGCCTGCAGAGTGGCCTGTAATTGCACATCACACACAACGCCGCAGTGATCACTAAAAGATGGTCTTGAAGTGGCCGTCACACATAAATGCGATCGATCCTGCTGGCACCATTCTGATAAAAATGAGTGTGCTACGTCGTAGCTGGATAAAAATGACGCCAAACATCAATTACGTCATTGGTTACGATTAATTGAGAAAGTTCCGGACACATGGTAGCCGTGGGAAATTGACCAACTGAGGTAGTAAACACAGTTGGAGTCGCCGCCGACTATTACATTGCGGGTCGAGGCAAAGAACGGAGTCACATCTTGATTAAAAAATACAGACAGAGCACGTTTGTGATCGATGCCACTCGGAAGGTAAATACCATACTGGCCATTGAAATTGCTACACCACGAAGATGACGAACTACAGACGCGAAATTTAACCGACAGGAAGAAGATGCTGCGATATGCAAATATTAGCTTTTCAGAGCATTCACACAGGGTTGGCGCCGGTGGCGACACCTAAAACGTGCTGACATGAGGAAAGTTTCCAACCGATTTCTCATACAGAACAGCAGTTGGCCGGCGTTACCTCGTGAAACGTTGTTGTCATGCCTCGTGTAAGGAGGAGAAACGCGTACCATCACGTTTCCGACTTTGATAAAGGCCGGATTGTAGCCTATCGCGATTGCGGTTTATCGTATCGCGACAATGCTGCTCGCGTTGGTCGAGATCCAATGACTGTTAGCAGAATATGGAATCGGTGGGTTCAGGAGGGTAATACAGAACGCCGTGCTGGATCCCAACGGCCTCGTATCACTAGCAGTCTATATGACACGCATTTTATCTGCATGGCTGTAACGGATCGTGCAGCCACGTCTAGATCCCTGAGTCAACAGATGGGGACGTTTGCAAGACAACAGCCAGCCGCACGAACAGTTCGACGACGTTTACAGCAGCACGGACTGTGAAACACGTATGTAACGTAGCAGCGATGGTGAGGCACGTTAAAATCTTTGACCAGAGAGCCTATTATCGTGGTTAGTCTGCGCTTGACCGCGCGAGTGTTGCGAGCAGTTCGCTAGTAGTCGTCGTGGAGTACGGTGTGATTTGAGTTACCTTTAGAGAACAACAATTTTCAAAAGTGGAGGTAACTTTATTAGTGAATGCTTTGTATTTTCCATTTGAGTCAGAAGTGTTGTAAGCATATATCCAGTTCATGTTTTTGAGCAATATAAAATTTTTTACTTATGTATTATCCTCCTGTACTCAGATTTAATAGATTTTTTTATCCTGAGAAGTTTCAAAATATAACACAAGATGCTGCATGTCATGATCAGATAGCCCATTTACTATTGGTTTTGTGATATGCCTTTTTTCCCCTTGATTTGTATACAAAGATATTATGAATGGCAATCTTTGAGCATTTACATATCCTAGCTGCAAAGTTCACAGTGGGAACTAAATTGAAAGATAGTGTTACTGAGTGCCATAATTGTTCTCTGACAAGAGCTTTTCAATAAACTTACATTAATATCACCAGTAACCACTATATCCATTTTTTTCTTTTTTTTTTTTTACTGTGCGAAGGGACAATAGAGCTTTCATAATTCTTATGAAGAGGTTAAAATTTCCTGAAGGTGGTCTGTAAATACCTCTATTATAAAGGACTTATCATAAAACACTAATTCTGTTGCACAAGCTTCTAAGTGCCACTCTGATCAAAATTTATTAATATCAATATTCTTGAAATCAAAACAGTTTCTGACAAACTGGCAACTCCACCTCTGTCTATGTTTTCTCTACAGAAGTAAGAAGCTAACTTAAGTCCTGCAACATTTCACATATCTAGAACTGTGGTCACATAACAGGCTGAAGAGGAACCTGGAGAGTCCCCAACATGACACAAGGCCAAACAAAGTTAGAAGATTAGTTCCCCATACAACTAAACTGTATAGTAATGGTGAAACTGTAAGGGAGTCGAGCTAAAAAACCATATCCTGAAAAGTAAAAAATATTCAAGAACCAACAAAATAATTTAAAAAACTTGATCATTTCAAACAAACCTTTACTGCTGTATAATATGGGACTTCCTTGAATGTGATTTCTTGTGAATTATACTAAACATATTTTGGGTTGGCATACAAAACTAAACGGTTTCATTAGAAATAAAAATGTTTGATTATGACCAGCATTACTACTCGAACTTACTCTTACCCTTTTAGCATTATGAATTCATGTTTCATATATTTTCAGTGTGGTGTAAACTACATGAAACAATGTTCTTTTATCATCTGTTTGAGTTTTATCATATGCTGTTGTACAATGGATGACAGAGCTCACTTGAGATACAATATGATACCACCTTGGAATTACAACAAAGTATCTGTACCTCTCTTACTTTCCTTTTTTCACCATCAGTCAACAGTCCAACTGAGCCCCTTGGTACTGCGAACTGTATAGTCATGTTATCCACCTGTAGATTGCAACAAATGTTTAACATTCCTTCAAATAACAAAATTTGGAAATAGGTTATGAACAAAGACACAGAACATGGAGAGAAACAGTCCACATTGAGCCACAGACTTGTTTAACTTAAACAGTTGTATCAACACAGCATAGAATATTAAACCTTATCTGGATGAAACAAGAGTAGCAACAGCACATATTTGTTGGGGGTTTTCGGAGGTTTTGCTACAACACAACCTGCACTGAGTTAATGCAGTTATCAGCTGTGTAAGCAAAGTCCTGAGGGCAATTGCTTTTGACTGAAACGAAGACTTACATCCAAGAAATGGGAATTTCACCTACGGAATAAACGAAAGAAGATGCAATAACTTTATGAGGAAGAGTAAATGGATCAGGATTGGCAGGCATTAACAAGAATATACTATACTCATCGTAGAATAGCAGTCTTAACTAATTTTTTCTTTCAGAATACAAGGTGATTGATGCAGGCTGTCAGACAGAACTACACATCTTAGTTTTAGTGATGAAATATGCTAGAGATAAGGAATAGTTGTATAATGAGTAATGAAGTGATTTTTTGCAGATGATAATGAATACTGATGAATAGTGATGAAGGATATGGTATTATGAATAATGAAGTTTTTCTTTACAGGTGATGATAATAATGAAGTTATGATAATATGGATAATGAATAATGAAGTTTTCTCTTTACAGATGAGGATAATGTTGAAGTTATATATTTAGGCTATGTAGTTATTTAAGTATTTGTTGCAGTTTGTTTTGACAGCAGGTGTTATATTGCATAGTAGGATGACGGAAAGTTTTGGAAAGGACAGCTATGGAACACATTTTTATACACATTTCACTACCTGTTAATTCGAAGTTCACTACTTTTCAGCATAGTGTGCGTTTCTTCTTTCAGGTCAATAATCCATTTTGTATTTTTTCCAGGAGAAGCTTTTCATGATACTTACTAAACCTGTTACTTATTATATCTGTTCTAGTACTTGCATTTTTATTTTTTACCCATTTGTGTTTATCATTTATAAATGTGATCACATATACTGCCTTGTTACATAATCTTGCTACAACTGACTCATGACGAATGTCGTTACCTATCCTCATTTGCAGCAATAGGTCAAAAGCAAATAGTGTTATGCCTCAGCAATTAATTATCGATCCCAACGCAATGCATTGCTAACAAAAAAAAAAAAAAATGTATTACCAGTCCCAAGTAGTGATACCAGTTTGAGAAAGTTCTGAGTAATACTGATTAGCTCTGAATAGTATGTCACTTCAGTAATGACTTCTTGATGATACAAAAAAAATATATAAAATAATGCTTTGTAACTGGCCAAGGACTGCCACTGTTTATTGTAATGAGACTACTTATAATGCCCATGATTATTAATGCTATGACTGTAATTAACTGATTTTTAATAATGACTTCGTAATGATCTGAATAATACTGAATGACGAACTATGTTTTATTCTATTCAATACTTGCTGGCCACTGAGTGCCAATAATTAATGTCACTCAATGAATTGTTATTAATTATGCCATTAATTAGCTCCTGTTTTCAATGTTGATACTTTGTAACTGGAAAAGAATGTGATTGTTTAATAATGCTTTGTAATTAGAAGAAGGCTAATGATTCTTAATTATGCTTTGTAACTGGAAAAGAATATGATTCTTACTATATTGAAATGACAAATGATTAACTATGCTTTATAATTGGAAATGAATGTGATTGTTTAATAATGCTTTGTAATTAGGAAAAGGCTAATGATTAATACTATTGGAATGACAAATGATTAATTAATTATGCTATGCTTTATAATTGGGAAAGAATGTGATTGTTTAATAATGCTTTGTAATTAGGAGAAGGCTAATGATTCTTAATTATGCTTTGTAACTGGAAAAGAATGCGACTGTTTAATAATGCTTTGTAATTAGGAGAAGGCTAATGATTCTTACTATATTGGAATGACAAATGATTAATTAACTGTAATTAGAAGAAGGCTAATGATTCTTAATTATGCTTTGTAACTGGAAAAGAATGCGACTGTTTAATAATGCTTTGTAATTAGGAAAAGGCTAATGATTAATACTATTGGAATGACAAATGATTAATTAACTATGCTATACTTTGTAACTGGAAAAGAATGCGACTGTTTAATTATGCTTTGTAATTAGGAGAAGGCTAATGATTCTTACTATATTGGAATGACAAATGATTAATTAACTATGCTATACTTTGTAACTGGAAAAGAATGCGACTGTTTAATTATGCTTTGTAATTAGGAGAAGGCTAATGATTCTTACTATATTGGAACAACAAATAATTAATTAACTATGCTATACTTTGTAACTGGAAAAGAATGCGATTGTTTCATAATGCTTTGTAATTAGGAAAAGGCTAATGATTAATACTATATTGAAATGACAAATGATTAATTAACTATGCTATACTTTGTAACTGGAAAAGAATGTGACTGTTTAATTATGCTTTGTAATTAGGAGAAGGCTAATGATTCTTACTATATTGGAACAACAAATAATTAATTAACTATGCCATACTTTGTAACTGGAAAAGAATGCGATTGTTTCATAATGCTTTGTAATTAGGAAAAGGCTAATGATTAATACTATATTGAAATGACAAATGATTAATTAACTATGCTATACTTTGTAACTGGAAAAGAATGCGATTATTTAATAATGCTTTGTAACTAAGAAAAGAAGGCTACTGATTCTATGTAAAACAATTAATGAACATTTTTCTGTAATACTACATACTTGGTACAGAAATGTTCAATAACTGGGCTATGAATGCCGCAAACTACTTAATGTCCTTCACCTCATGAGCTAACTACCCTGAATTACTGCAATGTCCATTTGTCCTGTTTATCCTAGTGATCATGGAGCACTATATTTGGTTTTGCACTAATTCTACGTTGGTGTGCCTTGTAAGAGCGTGGTGTTGACACGACATGCTGTCCACCACCGTGAGCGATGAAGACGTTATTATGGTCCCACTGTTTGGTGTACCTAATGTACTGCCAAAATGAAAACATGGAATATTACTACGACAGTTCAGTGTCTTGGCTACGCTGATAAATTCTGATGGGAAAAGAACTTCAAGTTGTGTCACTTGGTGTTGTACTTCTGTGGAAAGATATGGACTTTCAGAACAGCTGTGTGCAATCTAAAGTGCTACAACCATGATGCAATCCTTCCCTTTCCTATCCTAATTCTTGTCACATAGTGAAAATCATTTTTTGCTAACATCATTTATGTTCATGGCTATACATTTTTTTTCAATTCGCTGAACTCCAGTGCGAGTACACTTATGTCACTTGTCGATATGATTTTTTGCTATTATGTTTATTTATTGCCAAAATGCTAAAGACATTTTTTTTTATTTGTTCTGAAGTACAGTATATGAGCACTCTTGTCTTTTATATTGTATATACATTTTTTATTTTGATGATATGTTCTGAAGTACAGTGCATGTGCACTTATGTTGTGTGTTAATATGTTTTCTACTGAACTTCAGTGCCTGTGCATTTTTTCTCATTTTTCAATATGATTTGTACTCATTCTGTATGTTCAGTACTGTACGTATGCACTTATGTCATTTGTTACTAATTGTATATACATTTCGTCAATTGCTAATATGTTCTCAACTCCAGTGCGAGTACACTCATGTCACTTATCAACACGATTTTCTGCCGTTCTGTTTATTTGTTCTGAAAATGCTAAAGAATTTTTTCAGTGCGTGTGCACTCTGTTATCTGTCAAATAATTTGTATATACATTTTTTCTGATTTGCTACTATGTTTTGTACTCACATTTTGTCTTTGTCTGATATATTTTGTACTCGGTACGTGTGCACCACATTTAATTTATGTACTAAATTTGAATATTCTGTAAATTGTAAAAATTTCTTGCGATGGCAAGTCCAAATGACTCACCATCGCTGCCAAATTTTTGCCCCCCCAGTGGAGGGTTATGAAACACGTATGTAACGTAGCAGCGATGGTGAGGCACGTTAAAATCTTTGACCAGAGAGCCTATTATCGTGGTGTGCGATCATACGGCGACGCTCTCGGATTGTAAGCACTTTTGGACGTCGAGGACGACACTTATTCACTGTTGTTCCAGTCTCTTTATACTTATGAATGATGGCTCTTACCGTGGTGTAGCTAACAGACACCTCTGCTTCGATTTGTCGATAGCTTCTCCCTTGTGAATGGAGCAATACCACTCTCTCACGCAACGCCACTGAATGTTCCTTCTTCTTCGGCCCCATGCTGACCACTATCTCGCAATACAGCAACACACTAGCGACTGGGCCGTCAACAACACGCAGTGTCTATTGCGTCAGCAGATGGCGTTCCGGTACCTGAAAACCCAGCAATATACCGAGAAGCCACGCTGTGTGCCAATACTTTTTGTGTGCAGAGGAGATACATGTTTGCCCTTAACACTGCATTTCTTTGTTAATGGTAGGCACTGTGGGCAGATTGTAATGTCTGGTATGTGAGGTAGCACGTACATGTGCTGTGTACCGGAAGGTGCTGCGTTTGTAACCAGCAACGATAAATACGCACGTGTGCCAACACGACTGCACGTGTGCGCTGCGGCAGCTGCTCGCTGCTTTGCTGGCTTTTGCGCTTCGCAGCATTCGCACCCTGTCCGCGTGCCGTATTTAAGAAAACCTTTAGATGTTCTGTCTGCTCCCGCATGCGTTCCTGGCGCCCAGAGCTTTCTGGTGGCGGGGGGCACGGTGTCTGATTCTCACACTCACTGCCACTCTCTAAAACGGAAGTGCTCAGCAAATCATCAGACTTCTGTCTCCTTCTACTCTCACTTTTGTGTTTCTTTGTACCCCCCTTTCCTCGGTGCGAGGGGAACCTTTTCAGGTGGAGGAGGTGGCGGTAAGGAGGTGTCCATCTCTTCCGACATATCAACAGGTGTATTAACCGAGACCTCCAGGATCTCCTTATTAAGCGAATCCGACTCTGCCACCGCCGAGGACAAAATGGGAGCGATTCCATCCGGTGTAGAGGTTCGTTAACAGTAGCATTGGCCACAACTGGCACGTCCTCAGCACGTACGGGGTACGCATGTCGGGGTTGTGACACCGTGCCCGCTACTACTCCACTCATTAACGGTACAAAGCGGCCGCCCGCAGCTGCAGCGTCATCGCGTGGGAGTTGCACAGGTCGTCTACGAGTACAATCAACCCGTAAATGCTCGGTTGAATGACAAATAGAGCATGTGGGTGGCTGTCCGATATAAGTCACTTGCGCGAGACAGAGCGCAGTCATAACATAGGAGGGAATATGTTTCTTTAAATCAATTCTTACACTTCGCACGCCACTATTTACCTTGTATCGGTACGCACTGGACCACTTCTCGTTAACTACAGATAGTATCACTCAGTACTGAATTAAAGCACGTGCAATTAAGTCATTGCCACTGTAAGTAGGCTGTTTAGGTTTTTATGTTGGTAACGTCAGGTAACGTCACGTAGCGCTCTGTATGAAAATCACTGGCTGTGCTGTGTGCAGTCTGTGGCTGGTTGGCATCGTTGTAATATTCGATATTGTAGTGTTGGGCAGTTGGATGTGAACAGTGCGTTGCGTTGCGCAGTTGGAGGTGAGCCGCCAGCAGTGGTGGATGTGGGGAGAGAGATGGCAGAGTTTTGAGAGCAGATGATCTGGACGTGTGCCCATCAGAGACAGTAAATTTGTAAGACTGGATGTCATGAACTGATATATATATAATGACTTTTGAACACTATTAAGGTAAATACATTGTTTGTTCTCTATCAAAATCTTTCATTTGCTAACCATGCCTATTAGTAGTTAGTGCGTTCAGTAGTTAGAATCTTTTATTTATCAGGCAGTAGTGGCGCTCGCTGTATTGCAGTAGTTCGAGTAACGAAGTTTTTGTGAGGTAAGTGATTCATGAAAGGTATAGGTTATTATTAGTCAGGGCCATTCTTTCGTAGGGATTATTGAAAGTCAGACTGCGTTGCGCTAAAAATATTGCGTGTCAGTTTAGTGTTGATCAGAATAAGTAAAGAGAGTAATGTCTGAGTACGTTCAGTTTTGCTCAGCTGTTGAAAATCAAATAACATACAGGTTTATCAGCACAGTAATTCACTAAATTTCTCTAAGGGGACGTTTCACCACAGTCAGGAGGCACATTAAGCACGCGAACAGTTCGAACACCATAACCGGATGGCACAATTTGCGCGTCACTGCCGGTTCCATTTATATGTTTGAACTTTCGCACACCGCCAAATTTCTCTATATATTTATTACAAATGCCGCCATAAACAAATTTCAAAAACAGAGAGTATTGCATGAAATCCAACTGAAAAGTATCTACAAAATTTTCCCGTATTTTCAAGTCTTCGAATATAAATTCATGGATTTCAAACGCGGTTGGCCGCAAAGCATTCCTATCGAACACAAACTGTGCCGTGTTCGCCCTATTAACTGTCGACATGGTACTCACTTCTGATGTAACTTGAACACGTAACCTTCGGAAAACTCGCCCCCTGCGATGTAAACAAAGCCTTAACCGCCCCGCGCGATGTGTACGGAGGCGCTGTCCGAATGTGTTTCAATGTGCTCACCTTCCTCGTAATGCGTCCACAGCTACTATCACCAGGCGGCAGGCTGACACAACGCGGCGTGTGAGCGAGTAGCTGTGTGGTGGTGGTGTAATGGTCAGCATAGTAACTTTCCAAGCAGTTGATCCGGGTCCGATTACCGACTACCGCAGCTGGCCGTTACTTTTGGGTATGAAGACGACTGTCGCGCCCTCTTCAATTAATGTTTCATTCCCCACTTGGTCCCTGCAGCCCAGCCTGTAGTGTGTCCTTATGTCTAGACTTGTCTCGGCTTTGCCCAACTAGCGCGTTATCAGATCCGCCTGTATCACAAGGCCAACGATGCGAAACAACTGAGAGAGTTAATGGTGGAGCGAGGCAACGGACACACAACACGTTCCTTCATTTCACTGTAGCTGTACGGCGCGGCTTAGCATACCGAAAGGCAAAATGTGGTGCCAATTCCGTTGAACGAATCGCGCTGCAGCTCCGAAACCGAGGAAGGAAGAAAAATGGGAATTAAAAACTGTCGACATACCGTGTGTTCCCAAGCGGCCCCGCACCCAAGTACTGATATCGCCCAACGTTGCGTAGTTGCAGTGGTCGGGCGAGACCTATGTGTTCAGCATGGTTGGTTCAAATGGCTCTGAGCACTATGGGACTTAACTTCTGATGTCATCAGTCTCCTAGAACGTAGAACTACTTAAACCTAACTACCCCAAGGACATCACACACATCCATGCCCGAGGCAGGATTCGAACCTGCGACCGTAGCGGTCGCGCGGTTCCATACTGTAGCGCCTGGAACCTCTCGGCCACTCCGGCCGGCTTCAGCATGGTATGGCCGTTGACGAGTCAAATGTTGCAGTGTGTCCCGACAAGTCGGTTTCGGGTCCCCTGTTAGCTTCCACACAAACTGATGATTTTTCTGTCACCATAATTTCCAGCCGAAATCGACGTTGTCTTTTGGGAATAGTAAAATCATAGTGGCCCGTGAGGGATCGAACCCACGACCTTCGCATTATTAGCCTGAGTCTCTTACCTATTTTTTTCCCCTTGATCTCATTTCGTTCATGACTGTACATTCTATTTGTTCGGGGCGGACGTCCCACGACGCTTGTGCAAGTTCATCGTCGTTCCATTAAATCAGTTTTTTTTTCCCCTTGCAGGCTAGCTAACTGAGCTAACAGGCCTCGATACACGCAGTCGACCAGCGCAACACTGGAATCACGTTGCGTATTGTCATGCAACATTTCGATGGTAGCAGTCGGATTGTGGACCAGCGTCTCCTCTCACTTTATTTCGTTGCTGACAGTAATTTCATTATGTGCCTGTTTCTCTCGACTATTTTCGGCTGACTGTTGTGTGAACCAATGGATACACTGAGTGGGAGGGCTTGAAACGTCATTTCGGAGAGCCAGAACCTTTCATGATTTGTGCGGAAAAAATTCCTTTCCGTTACCGGGAATCGAACGCAGGCCTCCTGAGTGAAAGCCAGGCATCCTTGCCACTTGCTCCTATTTATTCTTCTTGAATTTTGTTTTGTTCCTCGAAATCTCATGCAAATAGTAATGTAATAAAAGGAAACTTTTCTTCAAAATGAATCAAAGCAAACAGATGTGCCCTCTTCGTAGAACTAAAGCAAAGTTTTATTCAGTAAAGATTTAAACCTCTCTTAATATGTTCTTAAGTTTGAGCTTAAAATCAGTATGTACTGACATTCTTTTAAACTCCATCTTGTCTCATTAACCTGTTTTTCCCCCTTTCTAGATACGCGTGACAGGTGGCATTTGTATCGTCAGAGGCTAACTTATCCCTTGTTTTTAAGAGACAATATTCAACATTTTGCCGAAGGTTTTTCTCAAGTTTTCTCTTTGGTATAACCTCCAATGTGCACTGTACATATATGCCAAAAATTCGTCCCGTCTGGTAATCGTGTCCACATCATTGTATTATTCTTTTCCGTAGGATAGAAGTCCTTATCTGGATTCGCGAATATGGTGGTCGTTTGATTTGCTGTCGGGCTCCTCGACAAGAGTGATAATTTCTCTCTCACCCATCTCCAGTTGTATACGTGTCCGCAGCAGGTGAATAGATGAAGCAAAGAGTCGACTAAACCACACGTAACACATTATTCAGATGGATGTAATCCTATTCTGTGTAAATTTTCGTAAGTGGCGAAGGTATTATTTATCATTTGGTACAAAGTTGATGCGACATCTCATGTATAAATTTCAGACTGATATTCTTCCGAAGTGTCTTCCAGATGTTTTTTTTTTTTTGTCTCTACTGTGTTACGTTTATGCATCATACTCTGTTTCGACGTTACTTCGTTCTTTGTTAAGAGAAGTTTTCTTTAGATTCTCTTGCCTATGTAACGTGTTTGAACGAAATATTCTCGAACATGTCTCGGCTGGAAGTTTATCTTGTTTATGTCTACTGGCGGCTTCATGTTTCCGGGGTGAATCACCTGGAACAGGCTCGCACTTATGTTTGAATCTTTAATGTATAGCAGTCTCGAGGTTCGTTTCAGGAAAAGGGCGTTAGCTTTTCATTGTATGTCAATCAACTCTAATCCACCGTTGGGTCGTGATTTTGCTAGCGCAGCACAGTCCAGTTTAAAAATATTACTCTTCCACATGAACTGGGTGGCTAATAGCTACATTTTTATGGCATGTAATTTAGGTATGGGGAATACTTGTGCCAGGTAAAACGCTTTGGAAAAAGTGCATATATTGACAATCTTGATCCTTCCAATCAAAGTCGCGGCTCGCCAGTTGGTTTCAACAATGAAGCCTTGCTTGCTATTCGTGACTGATTTCCAGTTTTATGGAGCCGTTTTTACTGGGCATTTCTCGACGACGATAACTAGTCGTTTAGGATCGTCCACTTTCTGGGCCCACGCTGTGGGTACATCTTCAAGTCCTCTCAGGTTGGCCATTTTGCATTTTCCTTCATTACTTTTGGCTCCATACACTTTACTGTAGCTGTCGATTTCCGTTTTGACCAACTTTATGTCGTTTTCACAACGAATAACTGCTGTAACATCATCGGCATATGCACGGACCGCAGAAGTTGCTCCTGATATTTTGTAATGTGGACTGTAGTTTTCTAAGGATGGGTACCAGCGAAAAGGCTGTGATGATATTGTGGATCACGGTAATTTCTCTGTTATCTAGTCCAATCCTTTCCATGATATGCAGTATGTAACGGTGACTCACACGATCAAAAGCCTTAGAAAAGTAGGGAACAGTTGATATTGGTTGCTACAGAGATCGAAATTACGTCCCTAATTTCCGCAGTTGTGGGCATTAAGGTTCTACCTGGGATGCATGACTTATGATTTTGATGACGTGCTCGGTTATCGAGATCATTCTACTGCTTATCGCCCTGGTAATAGTCTTATAGTCAAAATCTAATAGCATAACAGGCCGGAAGTTATCAATTCGTTTGTGGTCTCTTGTTTTTTTTTATTTATTTTTTATTTTTATTTTTTTTAGTACGAGCACTGTTCTACCTTCTTTCAACTCCTCTGGTATTTTATGTCTTTGAAGGCTTCATTAATAATTTCCGTGAAGGCGAGTCCAATATTGTGTCAAAATTTGTGGTAGAATTCCTTGGAGAGACCGTCTGGCCCGAGGGTCTTGCTCGCGGGAAAGTTGACAATTAATTCTAAGACATCTGAGATGGCGAAATCGGCAAGAAGTTCATCGTTGTCTTCTGCAGTCATGTTACTGTTCAGAATCTGAATTGAATCAGGCGCCAGATTTTTATCAAGTTGATCTTCCGAGTATAAATCACTATGGTGTCGATGAAAACCTTAAACAATGTCCTTTTGGACAACGAGATAGTTAGCATCTGGGATTGTTAGTTCATCAATGAAGGTCCGTACACCATTGGAACGGAGCTTGATCAGATGGTACAATGACGTCAGTTCTCTGTCACTGACGGACTTTGCCGTCGATTTAATTTTTAGGCCACCTAGTCGTCTTCGCTTAATGCTCATCAGTTTCGCTTTTACTCTCTTGATCTGTACTGTGTAAGGGTCGGATTCATTAAATTTATCCTATAATTTTCTTAAAACGGCGTAGTAAAGTTCTATTGTTCTTTCATCATCCTCCGCTTTCTGGTAGCAGCAAGAGACTACACATTGTCGCAGTTTTCTTTTAGCCGTGTTGCTCCACCATTCTAGTTTTAGTTCTATGTTGATTTATGGAGCTTAGAAAAAAATTCCGTGTTGCACGGATAACGTCTTTGAGCTCTGAATCTTGAAGATGGGAAATGTTGAACATCCAACGCTCTTTGAACCTCTTTGTTGGTTGCTTGTCGAGATTTATTGTTACGGCATTGGCACAATGGTCAGAAAAATGTTTAAATGTGTGTGAATTCCTAAGGGACTACTTTCCACCCTTCCTGTCCTCGATCCCCCCCCCCCCCCTCCCCTGCGCCACCCACTTCTCAGTATCACTCCCCTGAACGCTTGCCCAGGTGGGCAGTTACCAAGGTTGACTGGAACACTTTCACCTCCTCCGATACCGTGTGTAACGCAGCAACTTATTACGAAATAACATGTTGTTGTGGTCTTCAGTCCTGAGACTGGTTTGATGCAGCTCTCCATGCTACTCTATCCTGTGCAAGCTTCTTCATCTCCCAGTACCTACTGCAGCCTACATCCTTCTGAATCTGCTTAGTGTATTCATCCCTTGGTCTCCCTCTACGATTTTTACCCTCCACGCTGCCATCCAGTACTAAATTGGTGATCCCTTGATGCCTCAGAACATGTCCTACCAACCGATCCCTTCTTCTAGTGAAGTTGTGCCACAAACTCCTCTTCTCCCCAATTTTATTCAACACCTCCTCATTAGTTATGTGATCTACCCATCTAATCTTCAGCATTCTTCTGTAGCACCACATTTCGAAAGCTTCTATTTTCTTCTTGTCTAAACTATTTATCGTCCACGTTTCACTTCCATACATGGCTACACTCCATACAAATACTTTCAGAAACGACTTCCTAACACTTAAATCAATACTCGATGTTAACAAATTTCTCTTCTTCAGAAACGCTTTCCTTCCCATTGCCAGTCTACATTTTATATCCTCTCTACTTCGACCATCATCAGTTATTTTGCTCCCCAAATAGCAAAACTCCTTTACTACTTTAAGTGTCTCATTTCATAATCTAATTCCTTCAGCATCATCCGACTTAATTCGACTACATCCCGATATCCTTGTTTTGCTTTTGTTGATGTTCGTCTTATACCCTCCTTCCAAGACACTGTCCATTCCATTCAACTGCTCTTCCAAGTCCTTTGCTGTTTCTGACAGAATCACAATGTCATCGGCGAACCTCAAAGTTTTTATTTCTTCTCCATGTATTTTAATACCTACTCCGAACTTTTCTTTTGTTTCCTTCACTGCTTGCTCAATATACAGGTTGATTAGCATCGGGGAGAGGCTACAACCCTGTCTCACTACCTTCCCAACCACTGCATCCTTTCGTGTACCACGACTCTTATAACTGCCATGTGGTTTCTGTACAAATTGTAAATAGCCTTTCGCTCCCTGTATTTTACCCCTGCCACCTTCAGAATTTGAAAGAGAGTATTTCAGTCAACATTGTCAAAAGCTTTCTCTAAGTCTACAAATGCTATAAACGTAGGTTTGCCTTTCCTTAATCTTTCTTCTAAGATAAGTCATAGGGTCAGTATTGCCTCACGTGTTCCAGCATTTCTACGGAATCCAAACTGATCTTCCCCGAGGTCGGCTTCTACTAGTTTTTCCATTCGTCTGTAAAGAATTTGCGTTAGTATTTCGCAGTTGTGACTGATTAAACTGATAGTTCGGTAATTTTCACTTCTGTCAACACCTGCTTTCTTTGGGATTGGAATTATTATATTCTTCTTGAAGTCTGAGGGAATTTCGCCTGTCTCATACATCTTGCTCACCAGATGGTAGAATTTTGTCAGGACTGGCTCTCCCAAGGCTGTCAGTAGTTCTAATGGAATGTTGTCTACTCCTGAGGCCTTGTTTCGACTTAGGTCTTTCAGTGCTCTGTCAAACTCTTCACGCAGTATCGTATCTCCCATTTCATCTTCATCTACATCCTCTTCCATTTCCATAATATTGTCCTCAAGAACATCGACCCTGTATAGACCCTCTATATGCTGCTTCCACCTTTCTATTTTCCCTTCTTTGCTTAGAACTGGGTTTCCATCTGATCTCTTGATATTCATAAAAGTGGTTCTCTTTTCTCCAAAGTTCTCTTTAATTTTCCTGTAGGCAGTATCTATCTTACCCCTAGTGAGATAAGCCTCTACATCCTTACATTTGTCCTCTAGCCATCCCTGCTTATCCATTTTGCACTTCCTGTCGATCTCATTTCTGAGACGTTTGTATTCCTTTTTGCCTGCTTCACTTCCTGCATTTTTGTATTTTCTCCTTTCATCAATTAAATTCAGTATCTCTTCTGTTACCCAAGGATTTCTACTAGCCCTCGTCTTTTTACCTACTTGACCCTCTGCTGCCTTCACTATTTCATTTCTCAAAGCTACCCATTCTTCTTCTACTGTATTTCTTTGCCCCATTCCTGTCAATTGTTCCCTTATGCTCTCCCTGATACTCTGTACAACCTCTGGTTTAGTCAGTTTATCCAGGTCCCATCTCCTTAAATTCCCACCTTTTTGCAGTTTCTTCAGTTTTAAGTTAAAACATGGTTTCTAAATCTCTGTCTTACCATTATATAATCTATCTGAAACTTTTTAACATACGATGCGGTAAGGCACGCAGCCGTGTGGCACGGTGGCTTCAGGATGGCTACGATTCTCCTTCGCTCTGACTCTCAGCGCAACTGACGCTACCAGCCATGAGGACGGTCTCAAGTAACGTTCAGTCGGTACGCAGATTCATACCTCCTACGAATCTAAATAAACCACAGCAATTATCATCCGATTTTGTTCAAACTTGGTACGCAATCTTTTGTTATTAAGGAAGGGATTCTGTCAAAATGTCATATTTTTATCTATTACAATTACATAGACTGAAAAATTTACTTAAATACCGTAAAACTGACACTTACATTTCAAAACTCAGTTAGGAACAATAACCAACGGTCTTTTACTTGCATCTGATGTCATAACAAAGCTCACAGTATATAAAATCACTTGATTGGAGTTTTCTTTTCAAAACTTTAATTACTCTACACTATGTAGCACTCTAGTTTATGTAGCACACAGATGTGAAAATTACCGAACAATCAGTTTAATAAGCCACAGCTGCAACATACTAACGCGAATTCTTTACAGACGAATGGAAAAACTAGTAGAAACCAACCTTGGGGAAGATCAGTTTGGATTCCGTAGAAATATTGGAACACGTGAGGCAATACTGACCTTACGACTTATCTTAGAAGAAAGATTAAGGAAAGGCAAACCTACGTTTATAGCATTTGTAGACTTAGAGAAAGCTTTTGACAATATTGACTGGAATACTCTCTTTCAAATTCTGAAGGTGGCAGGGGTAAAATACAGGGAGCGAAAGGCCATTTACAATTTGTACAGAAACCACATGGCAGTTATAAGAGTCGAGGGGCATGAAAGGGAAGCAGCGGTTGGGAAGGGAGTGAGACAGGGTTGTAGCCTGTCCCCGATGTTATTCAATCTGTGTATTGAGCAAGCAGTGAAGGAAACAAAAGAAAAATTCGGAGTAGGTATTAAAATACATGGAGAAGAAATAAAAACTTTGAGGTTCGCCGATGACATTGTAATTCTGTCAGAGACAGCAAAGGACTTGGAAGAGCAGTTGAATGGAATGGATAGTGTCTTGAAAGGAGGATATAAGATGAACATCAACAAAAGCAAAACGAGGATAACGGAATGTAGTCGAATTAAATCGGCTGATGCTGAGGGTATTAGATTAGGAAATGAGACACTTAAAGTAGTAAAGGATTTTTGCTATTTTGGGAACAAAATAACTGATGATGGTCGAAGTAGAGAGGATATAAAATGTAGACTGGCAACGGCAAGGAAAGCGTTTCTGAAGAAGAGAAATTTGTTAACATCGAGTATTGATTTAAGTGTTAGGAAGTCGTTTCTGAAAGTATTTGTATGGAGTGTAGCCATGTATGGAAGTGAAACGTGGACGATAAATAGTTTAGACAAGAAGAAAATAGAAGCTTTCGAAATGTGGTGCTACAGAAGAATGCTGAAGATTAGATGGGTAGATCACATAACTAATGAGGAGGTATTGAATAGAATTGGGGAGTTTGTGGCACAACTTGACAAGAAGAAGGGACCGGTTGGTAGCACATGTTCTGAGGCATCAAGGGATCACAAATTTAGCATTGGAGGGCAGTGTGGAGGGTAAAAATCATAGATGAAGACCAGGAGGTGAATACACTAAGCAGATTCGGAAGGACGTAGGTTGCAGTAAGTACTGGGAGATGAAGAAGCTTGCACAGGATAGAGTAGCATGGAGAGCTGCATCAAACCAGTCTCAGGACTGAAGACCACAACAACAACAACATATGTAGCACAAAAATCATTCAAAATTATTATTTTCTTATTATTTTTTGGTGTGAATACATGGGAATGAATGAAAGAGTGCATGCCGGACATACGTTAAAACTTAATGTCATTTTATGTAAAATCTCATAACATTGAACCGTGGGAAAATTGTGTTGCAATGACGATGCTGATGACGTATGTCGATGTGTGCTTGCTTTTGTAAGAGAGGAGCCAGTGACCCACGGGTATCTGCTGCACCGTAAAAAAAACCCTCAATGTCGGCGCGGTGCCTGGTTGACAGTGGCCCATATTCTGTTGTGCTACCCTGCTACAAAATCTTCGGTTACCGTTAATTTTAGCTGACAACGCCTAATTGGCTCAATTAGTTTTACATTTTATACGTGAGTCTGGGTTTTATTATTTTATTTACGTTTTAGCGCATGTCTCTCTTCCCTGTGTGTTCTCTAGCCTAGTGCTTCTAGGCTGGAGGTTTGAATGTGTGGCGGAGAGGCTGGTTTATGTTTTTTATTCTCGTGACAGCCAGCCACAGTCATCTGCCCTCCTGTTCTAAGCCCTTCCACTTGTTTCTTTCATCTCTCTGTGGTTTTCTTGTCCTGGTTTGACCACTGTGGTGTTTGTTGCTCTTCTGTGATCTTGTGGTTTTTCCTTTCTCCCTGTTTTGTGCTGTAAGTCTCGTTTGTTTTATTCTTTCCTTGTGGAATTGTTTTAATAGGAACAAGGGACCGATGACCAAGCAGTTTGGTCCCTTCCTTACCCCCCCCCCCTCCCCCCCGCCCTTTTAAACCAATCAACCAACCAACTTGTCTGTTACTGATTGTGTCTCCGCCGGCTGCTGCAGCCTGACAACTATGTACCACGTCACTCGAACAGGTGCAGGGAAGATAGGTCTGGCGATGTTTTTCCAAACCAGTTTCCAATCGGTGCGTTGCGTGCGGTACTCATACCTGTTTCTGGTCGGTGATCCCCTCATTTCGCCGACACAAACGTAGTTGTCGTCACTATGTGCAAGATAGCTGTTATGTAGGTAAAAATTGGAGCACGTAGTTCAGCGTCGAAGGAAGATGATTGACGGCGGCCGGAGCAACCACTAAGTGTGGGCGATATTTATTGAACAAAATAACCGTTGCACTGCTGATTCTCTTCTCTAACACCGCTGTAGCCCATTTCAAGAGAAGCGCCGCGCATTTGGCGGAGAAGTCCACAAAACCCAGCAACCTATCTGTCGGCCATAGGGTGCAGGTGGCAGCAGAAAATTTGAAGATTTAACCTTTCCAGAGCAGCCAGCAAACGGCCTGGTTAATAGCACGGTCAAACTGCTTCAATACTGGGAGAACTTCAGTCAGCTATCACGCTTTCGCTCTAAATAGTAGTGAAGGTAACATTCACCTTGTATATCGTAGCAGCGGGTAGAGCGCTAAGGCGTGTCGTCATAGACAAGGGGCAACCTGGTCTTGCCGATCGACTTATCTGTATCGATGGACATAGAAAGACGTTAATGGTAACACTCGACGTGGTATGCCGCAAAAAGTTTTGGATCATATGCGTAAATTTATGGCCATTGAATATGTTTGTCTCACGCACAGCACACGTTTTATGTTCACTTACAACTCGCTACGTGAGTTTCCCCATTCTGTGCTCGACGCACCTTCCGATAATCAGCGTTCAACAACCTTATTGGTCGAACAGTATTGATGTTCGGCGTCGCATTCGTTTCTGGAATGGACTTAATACATCCGACTGCAAATTCCGGTGGTATGAGAGTGCCACTACGAATTTCATTGGCGATGAAAATTAATGCGCCACTTAAAATGTGAAAAAACTGCAAATACAACTCAGTGGGGATGCTGTCCATTCCGGGACATTCCCCCCTAGGACTCCGCTTCGCAGCTGCATTCAAGACGTCGTACGTAAAACCTTCGTTGATCATAGCTCGGTCTGTGCGACTTAAAACACGAGGAATCCTCTGTAAAAGACTGCGCAGCGCGTCGGGATTGACATCCACATTTTGAGAAATAGCATAAAAAATCGCGCGAATTTCCATCTCAATTGTCACCCTGTCGGACGTCTTCGTACCATCCCGTGTGATCCACGCGTCGATGCACAATCGCTCGCACATTTTCCGATCTCTGATGAGACGATAAGTAGAGAGCGGCTCCCCGTCCACAGCAACCACAAGCTGGCTCCGTGTAACCGGCCCTCTACTCTTCCACCACGGGTCATTTAAAAGTTTGGCCTTTCATTTCTTAAAAATCGGAATAAAACGTGGCTGGGTCGTGACTTTCCCGGCGAGGTCCTTTAAACATGTCTGATAAAACAGCGACATCGGCAGAGGCCATTGCGCTGCTGAGCGACTAAAGTTGATTTAAAAAGTTCTGATTGCAGGCTTGGCAGTGCCAACCCACCACTATAGGGCGCTTCTGTCATAGTTCTTGATCTGCAACAGCTTGTGCCACATGTGAGTAAAAGATCGCTTAAAACGATGATTGTCGAGCAGACTGCAGTTGAACTTCTAAATATTCTTGCGCCCAGAATGCCGAGCATATGGAAGAAGAAATTGGCAATAATAACCACAGTATTGGAAAAAGTGACTGGTTTGATCACGAACATAGTAACTGGGGCTGATAATGACGATGACACATAAATTCTATCGAGACTTCAGTGTCCCGTGGCATAAAATATGTAAACTGGCTGGCACTGAGCACTATGCGACTTAACTTCTGAGGTCATCAGTCGCCTAGGACTTAGAACTAATTAAACCAAACTAACTTAAGGACATCACATACATCCATGCCCGAGGCAGGATTCGAACCTGCGACCGTAGCGGTCGCTCGGTTCCAGACTAGCGCCTAGAACCGCAAGGCCACTCCGGCCGGCTATGTAAACTGACTTTCGACCGGGTGGAGCACACGCCACGCATCGCGAAATCGAAAACTAGTAATGAACGTACGATGTTCCGGACACCTGTTGCGGCGCGGCATTTGGTCGCGATCATCAAAGACCGCATTAAAATCACCATCAATAATTAAATCACCACAGTTCTCATACAAGATATGTCAAAGCTCATGGCCACAAAAAGTCTTCTCGCCGGGTTGTTGTTGCCGGAAGGAGCACAAACATTCACAAAAGCAACACCTTCAATAGTGTATGCTATTGCACGACCGTCAGGTAGACACTGAATGTTTAAGACGGTCTGACACCACATCATCAACACTAATGAAATCAGTAAGATCGTGAAGGAACATCAAAACCTCACGTGTCACTTCTTGCAGAAAGGCAATATGGCAATGAGTTTCACATAAAAAGATCTTTAACGCTAACACCTCAGGCGGACTACGCATTTTTTTGAAGTTGGTGGTTAACATGTTCCACCAATGGGTGTCAGACACCATACACTGTCAAAACACACAATAAATAAATTTGCAGAATGATGGATGAATTTGCGCTGCCAAAACTACTCAGTTTGTTGGAATTAATGGTTAAAATATTCCACCGATGGGTGTCAGACACACATTTAAGATACCGAAAAATACATATGCACACTTTTTTCACTGCTACTACAGCTGTTATAATCCGCCATCTTCATACATACGACGGTTCTTCTTTAAACTTTTGGGCTGGTCACTTATTCTACACCTAGAGCGATATGATCATACTCTGGGTGTCGTTGCTCGTGTGCCACCGACGTGAAGGTGGATCACTTTGCCCTATATTATTGTATTTGTTTGCAATTTATTTACTTATTTAAAAATTAGTGATAAACAGACAATAGTACAATTTAAACGTTACAGGTTATTAAAGTAAATTAAAATAATAAATATGTGAATGTTCGCCATAATTATTTAATTATTTACAAGACATTTTACGTACGATCTTGATTGGGCTACGGTTAATGCGACTGCACCGAGTCTATAATCTGGTTTTAATTCTGTTGAAGAATAAACTTAAACTAAACACAACGCTGTTTACTAAGTCTTTTGTCTTGAATAAGGCGTTTAATAAACTTAAACTAAACACAACGCTGTTTACCAAGTCTTTTATGTTAAATAAAGCGTTTAAAGATATATGTTTGCAAGTATCTGTGTATCCGATTGCTTTTGAGGGCCCAGACGGAATGTAGGTTTGCGAACATTAAGCTATGTTTGTTAACATTTTATACATATAACGTATAGTTCCCACAGCAGTTGGTATTTCTCTGCTACATACTTAAAGAAAGTTATTATGGTAAAAAGTATTGAGTTAGTGGTCATCTTACGTGATACAATCATTTAAAAGGCTTAAAGTACAATAAAAAGATTTTGAAACAGTAGTTGTCTAATAAAATCATTTAAAAGCTTAAGAAAGTACAATGAAACATTTCGAATAAAATTGACACAATCATTTAAAATATTTCAAAATGCAATAAATCATTGAGATTAAAATTCTTCTGATATGATACTCTACTCTAGGGTCTAAGATACAATAAGATGCATTTTGGAAAAAAAGGCATATTATAAGACATTTTCATTTGAAACATGAAAACATTAAAACATTTCTATTTTAGGTTAAATAAATGATTAAAACATTCTAAAAAAACGTTGCCATCATTTGTAAACATACCGATCCGTTAAGAGGTTCTATTGGAATTTTCCAAGTAGTTACACACAAACTGCGTATGATCAGCTTTTATGTTTGTGCGTTTTGTGTTGCCATTTCCCGTGTTTCTTGTGTGCTCTAGTTTGACTTTCATCTTGCGCATCTATGCTGCTCCGTCATCTGTAGTGTATTGGTGTTGTGGGCTTGCTAGTGCAGCTCTCCGTTACCGTTTCCTGTTATACTCATCTCTGAGGGCTTTTGAAACTCTGTCTACTGTTTCGTTTAGTTCTTGCCACTTCACTAGATCTCGTAATAATTCTTTTAGGTCATCTTCTGATAGCTCAAATTGTCGTCTTTCGTGCGTATTGATATTAGAACGACATGTTCTGGCGAATCAATGTGTCCACATGTGCAGTTTTCTGCTCTGTCTGGTTTAATACGGTTAAAGTATGTGGGGTATGGTCCGTGGCCCGTAAGGAAGTGAATCATTCTGGGTCTGCACGTTTCAGTCTCAAACGTTCTTTTATATCTGGAAAGAACGAGTAGCATACCACCGCTGTTGCCACGCATTCACCCTCCACCTTTTTAGATCCGTTGTTGTGAGAAGTCCTCCGTACGTTTTTTCCGTGACTTTTTGGTGGTGACCAGTCACAGCCAGTACGATGCTGCTCTTTATTTAATTGTCAGATCGACTAGATAGGTACCGAGTACCACACATAGGGCTTCAATGGATGTGGTGCTAAATGCCCCTGACAGCTGTAGGACTACATTCCTTTGTCCTCTTCTGACAGCTGTTGCATACGTGGATAGACTCAATCGGTGTGCCCATGTGCTTGCAACGGAGCATACTACCGACTCGTATACCGCATAACAATAAGTCTTTATCATCGCTCGGGGCGTTCTATATTCGGCAGCGTCTATCCTTGTTAGCTTGTGCAATGTTGTGGTTGTCTTACCTGTGACTAGCCTTATATGATTGCTACAGCTTAATTTCTCACCCAGATGCACCCCTAGGTATCTGGTGACTATTTTTCCTTTCGATGTCTTTGTTTCCAAGGTGTATCATATGGTTTCTTTGTAAGGTATCTTTCAACAGCATGTATAAGGTTTTACTCGGAGCTATTGCGAGCTTGTTTCTTTTGCACCAGTGGTCCATTGTATGCACTATGCTACTGGCCTTTTGTTCTACAGTTCTTGAGTTAGCCGAAACTACTACGTACAAGTAGTCAGCATATCCCACAAATCCGATTATATTTGCATCCTCCTCCATTACTTGTAAAAGTAGGTCAATTGTCATGTCCCAAGGAATGGGCCCGAGGATCGATCCCTAGGGACATGCTTTTTTTAATTTCCTCACGACTTTCCGATTTCTTGCTCTCCAATGCGCCACCCTATCGGGACAATAGTCTCTTAGGGTGCAATACAAGGACGTCGAAAATTGTTCTCTTAGCTGGGTGAAAAGTGCCGGCCACCACATGTTGTCCATTGCTCCTTGGATGCCGATAAATATCATAATGACGTACAACTTGTTAGTTTTATGAATGAACTGGAGCATGTGGTTAGTGACATCGTCGATAGATTTATTTTTTCGAAACCCAAATTGATTTGCGTTCAAGCCTCGTAATTCCTTGCGTGCTTGTAATCGTTCGCATAGCAATCTCTCTTGAACCTTGGCTATTGAATTTAGCGAATACATAGGCCTATAGGACCTAGAGCCAGAGGGATCTTTATCTGAAAACTTCTTTATAACTACGCTGTCCGCAGTTTTCCAGGCTGCTGGAACTTTTCCCAGTATTAGCACTTCATTTAGTATGTTAGTTAGAAACGGTGTTACCTACGGGTCTTCTAGGTGCAATGTTTCTGTATATATTCCGTCTGGAGCTGGAGCTTTTTTTTCTTCAACTTGTATATTGTGCATAGTACCTCTTCGTTAGCAAAAGGACAAGTTGCTGCCTCGTAACGAGCGACAAAATTACGTCGCTTTTCTTCGTGTTTCAAGTTGTCCAATGTCCAGTCATCATCCAGCAAAAGTTTAAACAGCAAGTATTCCGCAGTTTTTCTCCATCCATTCGTAATGTTTCCGTTTTCTTGCTTTATTGATAAAGTCAGAGGGGATTTAATCTTCTAAGTTAATAGTTTGTAAGGTGTGTGCTAAACAATATCAGCCAGTTGTATCTTGACGTAATTGATCCTACGCAGTTTCAATGAGAAGCTTGTCCTTGAGCTTTACTTTTGCGTTTCGGTATTCTGTTACTCTTATTTGCTTTTGTTGCGCAATCACTTCCCTGCGGTTGTATTATTGCACCACTATGATCACTATGCGCTAAGTGTGGTTTCACCACCCATGTGCAACAGTCGGGCCGGCCGGTGTGGCCAAGCGCTTCTAGGCGCTTCAGTCTGGAACCGCGCGACCGCTACGGTCGCAGGCTCGAATCCTGCCTCGGGCATGGATGTGTGTGGTGTCCTTAGGTTAGTTAGGTTTAAGTAGTTCTAAGTTCTAGGGGACTGATGACCTGAGATGTTAAGTCCCATAGTGCTCAGAGTCATTTGAACCATTTTTTTTGCAACAGTCGGGGAGTACTTTCTCGTTGACTGTTGTTATGTCTGTTTCGCTCTTCGCTACATTGTTATCATACGTTGGTGGCTGTCATTTTTTGTTTAACGCATATAGATTATGCTCGAAATAGTTTCATTTATGGTGTCTCCTCTACTGTCTGTGGTGTTCGGATGCCATAATGAGGATCTTGCGCTTATGTCGACTGCAACCAGAAGTTTCTTTCCTCTTGCGTAGTCAGCTGCCATTTGTAGTATCCTGCCCACTCGTCTAATATAGGATGCCTAGGAAGTGGTTTTCTCGGATCGCTAGACAACAATTCAACCAAATCGTATTAATGGAGGTTATCACAGTAAGTTAAATTGACAATACTTAACTTTGCGTATTCTGAAAGGGGTGTCGCAAGCAAATGACGACGTACAAAAAAATCGATGTGCTTCGTTATATACAGTTTAAATACAAGCAAAACAAAACGTTGATAAGTCGCTGTTGTCGCGTTTGTATGACGACTCGTCTTCCACTGCGTCCGCGGCTTGGCGGCGCGGCGCTTATATTCTCTTCGTATAGATGCCACTCCTGTCTTGAGGTCGTCCTAGAGAGAGTACTACTGGCTGACGTCGACTCACAGCCCTCTCTGCTCTTCGTTCTTCATCGTCGTCGTGCCAGCGCTTGTCGTTACACCGGAGCCCCAATTTAATCGACTGTGCGTATAGTTCGATATCGTGGGAGTACTGTGAGTAGAGTGAGGCCACTCTCCAGGTGTCGTTCCCTCTTGTGAGTTCAGCGGCTACCGCATGACTGTTGGACAGCTGTGATATCTTAGAAATCGTTATGTGAGTAGCTTCGACGATCATGACTGCCTTCGGTGGAGTTCAACCAGTCAGGGTTCTACTGTCTTTTGGCGCGCGAATTAACTTATTTTTGCGTGAGTGTGGTTCCTGTACGCATGCAACGTCTATCCTTTTATCATTTATAATCTTAAGTAGTTCGTTACTTACTGGTGCGCCGTTCATCTACATCTACATCTACATTTATACTCCGCAAGCCACCCAACGGTGTTTGGCGGAGGGCACTTTACATGCCACTGTCATTACCTCCGTTTCCTGTTCCAGTCGCGTATGGTTCGCGGGAAGAACGACTGTCTGAAAGCCCCCGTGCGCGCTCTAATCTCTCTAATTTTACATTCGTGATCTCCTCGGGAGGTATAAGTAGGGGGAAGCAATATATTCGATACCTCATCCAGAAACGCACCCTCTCGAAACCTGGCGAGCAAGCTACACCGCGATGCAGAGCGCCTCTCTTGCAGAGTCTGCCACTTGAGTTTATTAAACATCTCCGTAACGCTATCACGGTTACCAAATAACCCTGTGACGAAACGCGCCGCTCTTCTTTGGATCTTCTCTATCTCCTCCGTCAGACCGATCTGGTACGGACCCCACACTGATGAGCAATACTCAAGTATAGGTCGAACGAGTGTTTTGTAAGCCACCTCCTTTGTTGATGGGCTACATTTTCTAAGGACTCTCCCAATGAATCTCAATCTGGCACCCGCCTTACCAACAATTAATTTTATATGATCATTCCACTTCCCAGATATTTTACAGAAGTAACTGCTACCAGTGTTTGTTGCGCTATCATATAATCATACAATAAGGGATCCTTCTTTCTATGTATTCGCAATACATTACATTTGTCTATGTTAAGGGACAGTTGCCACTCCCTGCACCAAGTGCCTATCCGCTGCAGATCTTCCTGCATTTCGCTACAATTTTCTAATGCTGCAACTTCTCTGTATACTACAGCATCATCCGCGAAAAGCCGCATGCAACTTCCGACACTATCTACTAGGTCATTTATATATATTGTGAAAAACAATGGTCCCATAACACTCCCCTGTGGCACGCCAGAGGTTACCTTAACGTCTGTAGACGTCTTTCCATTGATAACAACATGCTGTGTTCTGTTTGCTAAAAACTCTTCAATCCAGCCACACAGCTGGTCTGGATATTCCGTAGGCTCTTACTTTGTTTATCAGGCGACAGTGCGGAACTGTATCGAACGCCTTCCGGAAGTCAAGAAAAATAGCATCTACCTGGAAGCCTGTATCTAATATTTTCTGGGTCTCATGAACAAATAAAGCGAGTTGGGTCTCACACGATCGCTGTTTCCGGAATCCATGTTGATTCCTACATAGTAGATTCTGGGTTTTCAAAAACGACATGATACTCGAGCAAAAAACATGTTCTAAAATTCTACAACAGATCGACGTCAGAGATAAGTTTTGCGCATCTGCTCGACGGCCCTTCTTGAAGACTGGGACTACCTGTGCTCTTTTCCAATCATTTGGAACCCTCCGTTCCTCTAGAGACTTGCGGTACACGGCTGTTAGAAGGGGGGCAAGTTCTTTCGCGTACTCTGTGTAGAATCGAATTGGTATCCCGTCAGGTCCAGTGGACTTTCCTCTGTTGAGTGATTCCAGTTGCTTTTCTATTCCTTGGACACTTATTTCGATGTCAGCCATTTTTTCGTTTGTGCGAGGATTTAGAGAAGGAACTGCAGTGCGGTCTTCCTCTGTGAAACAGCTTTGGAAGAAGGTGTTTAGTATTTCAGCTTTACGCGTGTCATCCTCTGTTTCAATGCCATCATCATCCCGGAGTGTCTGGATATGCTGTTTCGAGCCACTTACTGATTTAACGTAAGACCAGAACTTCCTAGGATTTTCTGTCAAGTCGGCACATAGAATTTTACTTTCGAATTCACTGAACGCTTCACGCATAGCCCTCCTTACGCTAACTTTGACATCGTTTAGCTTCTGTTTGTCTGAGAGGTTTTGGCTGCGTTTAAACTTGGAGTGAAGCTCTCTTTGCTTTCGCAGTAGTTTCCTAACTTTGTTGTTGTACCACGGTGGGTTTTTCCCGTCCCTCACAGTTTTACTCGGCACGTACCTGTCTAAAACGCATTTTACGATTGCCTTGAACTTTTTCCATAAACACTCAACATTGTCAGTGTCGGAACAGAAATTTTCGTTTTGATCTGTTAGGTAGTCTGAAATCTGCCTTCTATTACTCTTGCTAAACAGATAAACCTTCCTCCCTTTTTTTTATTCCTATTAACTTCCATATTCAGGCATGCTGCAACGGCCTTATGATCACTGATTCCCTGTTCTGCACATACAGAGTCGAAAAGTTCGGGTCTGTTTGTTATCAGTAGGTCCAAGATGTTATCTCCACGAGTTGGATCTCTGTTCAATTGCTCGAGGTAACTTTCGGATAGTGCACTCAGTATAATGTCACTCGATGCTCTGTCCCTACCACCCGTCCTAAACATCTGAGTGTCCCAGTCTATATCTGGTAAATTGAAATCTCCACCTAAGACTATAACATGCTGAGAAAATTTATGTGAAATGTATTCCAAATTTTCTCTCAGTTGTTCTGGCGCTAATGCTGCTGAGTCGGCAGGTCGGTAAAAGGAGCCAATTATTAACCTAGCTCGTTTGTTGAGTGTAACCTCCGCCCATAATAATTCACAGAAACTATCCACTTATACTTCACTACAGGATAAACTATTACTAACAGCGACGAACACTCCACCACCGGTTGCATGCAATCTATCCTTTCTAAATACCGTCTGTAACTTTGTAAAAATTTCGGCAGAATTTATCTCTGGCTTCAGCCAGCTTTCTGTACCTATAACGATTTCAGCTTCTGTGCTTTCTATCAGCGCTTGAAGTTCCTGTACTTTACCAACGCAGCTTCGACAGTTGACAATTACAATACCGATGGCTGCTTGGTCCCCGCATGTCCTGACTTTGCCCCGCACCCGTTGAGGCTGTTGCCCTTTCTGTACTTGCCCAAGGCCATCTAACCTAAAAAACCGCCCAGCCCACGCCACACAACCCCTGCTACCCGTGTAGCCGCTTGTTGCGTGTAGTGGACTCCTGACCTATCCAGCGGAACCCGAAACCCCACCACCCTATGGCGCAAGTCGAGGAATCTGCAGCCCACACGGTCGCAGAACCGTCTCAGCCTCTGATTCAGACCCTCCACTCGGTTCTGTACCAAAGGTCCGCAGTCAGTCCTGTCGACGATGCTGCAGATGGTGAGCTCTGCTTTCATCCCGCTAGCGAGACTGGCAGTCTTCACCAAATCAGATAGCCGCCGGAAGCCAGAGAGGATTTCCTCCGATCCATAGCGACACATATCATTGGTGCCGACATGAGCGACCACCTGCAGATGGGTGCACCCTGTACCCTTCATGGCATCCGGAAGGACCCTTTCCACATCAGGAATGACTCCCCCCGGTATGCACACGGAGTGCACATTGGTTTTCTTCCCCTCTCTTGCTGCCATTTCCCTAAGGGGCCCCATTACGCGCCTGACGTTGGAGCTCCCAACTACCAGTAAGCCCACTCTCTGCGACCGCCCGGATCTTGCAGACTGAGGGGCAACCTCTGGAACAGGACAAGCAGCCATGTCAGGCAGAAGATCAGTATCAGCCTGAGACAGAGCCTGAAACCGGTTCGTCAGACAAACTGGAGAGGCCTTCCGTTCAGCCCTCCGGAATGTCTTTCGCCCCCTGCCACACCTTGAGACGACCTCCCACTCTACCACAGGTGAGGGATCAGCCTCAATGCGGGCAGTATCCCGGGCAACCACAGTCGTAGTCCGATCGGGGGATGCGTGGGACGAGCTGGCCGTCCCCGACAAACCCCCATCCGGACCCCCACAGTGATGCCCATTGGCAACAGCCTCAAGCTGTGTGACCGAAGCCAACACTGCCTGAAGCTGGGAGCGAAGGGATGCCAACTCAGCCTGCATCCGAACACAGCAGTTGCAGTCCCTATCCATGCTAAAAACTGTTGTGCAAAGAACGTCTGAACTAATCAACAGAGAGCGCAAACAAATCGACACAAAATTTAAACGGTTATTAAAATACAAGATTGCCTAGTAAATGCAGTAATACTGCTACTTGCGCACTGCTGACACACTGCTCGGCGGCGGAAGGAGACTACGCGATTGTACACTATTCGGGTACTAAAACGCGATGCTACAACTCTCAAATACTATAATACGCCCGAAATTACGAATTAAACAATGCAAGTACCAAAAACACGCAAAGAAATTAAGAATTAAACTATGTAACAAATGAGTGAGCTAGGAGTATACGACTTGCTGCTGCAGCTGCTTATCCAATGGCGGCAGGGAGCAGGGAGTTCATCATGTTTAGTTGTAAAATTCGCAGTCCTTTCCTGTTTCTGGAGCTACTCATATTAAATTCTAGCCATTAACCTTCTATGTAACATCTTACATGTCAGGCAGTCTGGTCCTCCACCATTATTACAAGCACGGTTTCTTTGTTTGCATGGAATACAACCAACTGGGTATCCATGGACGCACATTCTGCTCGTTTGTGACCAGTCTCGCCTCATTTTGCACAGGTTAATTGTTGCTCTCTACAGTATTTCGTCGAGTGACTGAGCCCACAGCATCTAAAACGTTTTGTTATGTCATAGTAGTCCTCTGTGGTCAGTGCGTGAAAGTTAATGTATACCCTACTTTGGTGCAAGAGAATTGCTCGTTCTTTTGGTGTAACCTCCAGGACGATACTTGTTGTACTTCGTTCTCTTTGCCCTGTTATAAATTTATTTTCACTTCTTCCGAAAGCTGTTCTTCAGTAAGGTTTTCTTCCAAGTTCAGTTTATGTAACGGTGACAGGAGTTCATCATCAGTGACTGTTATTGGGACACCATGTGTTGCGGGTAGCGGTCTTCTCTTTTTAGTCTCCTCGCTTTTGATGTTTTCGATAGCGCCTGCTTTTGAGAACAGTTTTTTGCAATCTTCTTGCGTGGTTGTTTCTACTATTACTACAGTCACTGTTGTCCTTATTGCTCTAAAATTTCGCAGCCATTTTCTGTTTCTGTTTGTCCTTATTTCTCTAATTTTCAGTATCTCTTTTTCTGGGCCAATTTCTTTTCTCAGCGTGTCTCTGACCTCATTGGTGTTTTGTTTGTTCTTCAATCTGATAAAAAGTCTTGTGGCCTGTTTCTGTTTTGCCTTTCCTATTTTCGTAGGTATTTCGCTGTATTTGGATTTCACAGTTGATACTACAAATGAAAAGGCCTGTGTAAGGTATGTTTTATTTCTAAGTTGGCTGTTTTCATCTAATGCTTTTTGCAGTTCAGCCTTCTGATATTTTGTTTTGTCTTTCGCGTCCGGCACATTTTCTCATAGCAGTTACACCACCTGTTGCCTTAACGTCTCGTTTTCATCTTTCAGAACATCCATCTGATCTTCTAGTCTTGACCGACGTAGTATTTCTAGTTGTTGCCTGAGTCTGACGTTTTCTGAGTTCAGTACTTCTGTTTCACCCGCTAATCTTGATTGCGCCAATACCAGTGCCCATACTCGACTCCTTACAGGCCGGGGGACGGTTGCGGAGACATTTTTGCCTTTAAATACCGCCGAAAAATCGCTTAATATTTCTTCAACAGCTGCTATTTCTTCGGCATTCGATGTATTTTTGAGACATAGTTATTCGCCATTTGGTGGCAAGTTCCACTGTCGCCCTTGTTAACTAGTCAAGGTGATTTCCTCTCATTCTGCGTTTGCAGCTTAGGCAGAGAGCCGTTGCGTTTGTGCTTCCACTGACAAATCAACTGGTCGCAGAGCGTCGTCCAGTAACATTTTACTGCCAAACATGCAGGCAGAGAAGACCCAGCAAATCATCTCACTACAGCCTGACAGCCAATGTGGCCCTATCCCTCCTTGATGACGTAGTAGTGGGTACAGCCAGTCACAGCGCTGGAATCGACCGACCTATCAGTTTCCTTCGCGCCGAAATGACGTCACCACAAAATTAGCTAATCACAGAGAGTTTTTTCCCTGCCAAATAAATCTTCATTGGCATATTTGAATTTTAGAATCCCTTAGAGTAAGAATGAAATCAAAATTACAGTCAGTGAGCACTTAAATATACATTAAATAAAGTATCAAATAAAAATTAACGAGTAAAACTGATTTAAAAACTCTTAAACTGTTCCAACAGCTTACTTACCACACAGTGGTTAAGGAATTTAGAATATGCTTGAAGGCCCAGTAATTATAAGCGAAATTTTTCGTGCACAGTAGAGTACCTATTGCAGTTGATCACTCACAACACTTTCATAAAGAAAACTCAAGAGTAACCACTAAAAATCGACGAAATATATGGAGCACTTTGCCAGTGATGTTGACCCGGCGGCCATCTTGCTAGGCATCAAAAATAAACATGCACAACAAGGATTGTATTGGGCGGGGCGGGGCAGTACTTATCACACTGGATTGGCATTCGGGAGGACGACGGTTCAAATCAGCGTCCGACCACGCTGATTTAGGTTTCCCCCGATTTCCCTAAATTGTTTCAGGCAAACGCCGGGATGGTTCCTTTGAAAGGGCACGGTCGACTTTCTTCTCCATCCTTCCCTAACCCGATTAGCCCGATGACCTCGCTATCTGGTCCCGTCAAACATACAAACCAGCGAACCAAGGGTTGCATTTGCGTTTCTAAGTATACTCATTTTGTTGCGAGTAACGGTAAAACTGTTCCTCCGACGGGTGTCAGACACCATACGCAGTCAATGATCACAAGAAATAATGTTGCACAACGATGCATGGATTTGCGCCGCCAGGCAAAGTACGATAGTCGCACTTCGCGTACCGGTTTGAGTTCCACCATCTAGTTCCTCGTCCGCCGCCCAGTCATACATTTCACTAGAAAACAGGGGTGGGTGGGCCTCCTCCATGTCCGTACGAAGAGAGGCACCCGAAGGAATCGCCGTGGTAGATGCAGCGTCGGCGTCGTATTCCGATCCGGAATCCGGTGATTGTCAGCGGGTGCGTCAGCGATGGGTGTCCTGCTAACTGCACACTTGGCACGTCCGAAATAACGTCCACTGCCGTATCGCCTTCCGTGGCAGTGTCCTGTTTAGTGAGGATGACCTTAAACTGACGAACAGCCTCGTCCCGCATAGTCTACGTGGAACTCACCGAGGCCTCGACCTGGCTACAAGGGCTTGACCGCTGTCGACGGCGATCGAAAGCCGACACATGTCGGGAATCTACATCCTCACGTTGTGTGGCCCATTGCGACTTCTTTTGCTTCGACGCAAACTTGTAGGTCGGGACCTACATCACTGCCGGAGACGGAGTGCCCTCGTTGCGAGTGAAAGATAGCAACTCCAAAATACTCGAACTACTGGTGCTGCGTTGTCACTTCTCTCAGCAGTTGTTCCCCGAGGCGGTTTGGGGTCCTCGCAGCCATCATCGCTTTCCTGACCGTGAAGAAGAACAGGGGCAGCAGTGGACCCACTCTTTGGCGCAACACAGGGAACAGCCTCTTGAATGGATTCTGATTCGGACTGCGCCGCGGCTACCGGTGCGGTTTCACATAATACCACTGGCGCAACTCTTTCAACAGCCTGCAGGTCAGCCAATGGCGTTTCCACAGTTTCAGGCAGAGAAATCACCGCAGTGCTGGTGAGGGATCAGTCGCAGGAGCGGGGTACGTAGTGTCCACGGCAAAGGCTTCGGCCGCCATCTCGCGGCCAGCCACGCGACTTTCTCGTGTGCAGGAGGCGACCAGCGCTTCCCAGTTGAGCGCGCGATGCCGAAGAGTGCGGACAACGGAACGCGCGCGTCCGAGCCAGCCGGCTGGGTCGCGCCGGGGCCGGCCGCTGGCCGGTCGGTGGGGCCTGCCCCGCCGGCCGTCCCGGCGGCCGCTCCCCACAGGACGGATACAACGCCGACGACCCCTGCAATGACAACGGATTCTGACAGGCAAGATAATGAGGACGGGACCACGACGAGCGATATGCGAATGCAGGGCGGAGGACAACATACGTCAAACCCCTGTGACGAGAGAAATCAGCTAACACAGAACGATCGGCAACAACGGGAACTAAGACGTGAAACACAACACATGATTCTGCAAAGTCAGGAAGTATACGACCACCGGACTAGTACAGTTCCTCCTTCACAGCCTGACGAACAAGTCGGCGACGTGGAACAATTTTCTCCACCGGAAGACGACGACGAAATGGAGGGAGTCTCCTCTGAAGAAGTTTGGACCATGCAGCCCACCGACGGAGAGGGCGATTTTACACTGGTTCGCCAAAGAACACGACTCAACGCTTCTCCTAAGCAGAACGACTCTCGGAAGCGACAACGTCCAGAAGAACTGAAAACTTCCAACCGTTATGCGGCTATTGCGACGGAAGATACTACGGATGCTCCAGAACGTATGGACCAGACGAGTGACGTCAATCTCGAAGCAGATACAGAGGGGACAGATGGCTCTGGCCGTAACTTACTACGCAAAGTCCCGCCAGTTACTATTTACCATACCAAGAACTACATGGAACTCAACAAGGCGCTGAAAGCGAATATTGACGGCAGTCTTAAGGCCATCTACCAACGAGACAGGATCAAATATCATTTTGACTCCTATCAAGATCAACGGCGGGCCATAAATTTCTTTGTGTCGAATGACATCCACTTTTTTACGCATCAGGCAGCAGAGGACAAGGACCTCAAAGTGGTTGTCAAACGTCTACCTGCAGAAGTTACGGAGGAAGGACTGAAAGACGCACTGACAGAGAAGGGTTTTCCTGTCATCAACGTCCAACAGTTTAAAAATCGAGACGACAACACGAAGGAATTACGACCTCAAGATGCTTACTGTGTCACGTTGCCAGCCCAAATGGAAAACTACAAGATTTACGACATCAAATACCTTCTATATACTAAAGTCGTTATTGAAACCTCCAACAGACAGGAAGGACCTGTTCAATGTCGCCACTGCCAGCGATTCGAACATACGGCTAATTATTGCAGCTTGCCTGCTCGCTGCGTTCGCTGTGGAGGGCAACACCGATCTTCAGCCTGTACTCATCCCCGAGGGGCTCCGCCGAAATGTGCTAACTGTGACAAGGACCATCCTGCCACATGGCGTGGCTGCCAGAAGTACCAGGAACTTCTCAGGAAATACAGACAACGGTCTTCCCCGCAGCCCTCTCAACGGAGGACTCGTGTAATACGGAACTCCAACCTGACGCCACACCCTCCGCCCCATCGTCAGCAACCGCCACAAGAACAGCCGGAAGCGACACGGCAGCCAGTAACACAGCCTCCTCCTGAAGCACTTCCACCTCGACAGCACCGCCAGCATTACTCATACGCCCACGCAGCATCACCACGCCGACCGGAACCGGAAACCTACGTCTCACCAGCTCATTTGATGGAATCTATAGCTCCAGCGCTCTCTGATGTCGCGAAACTTCTCACCGCCGTGCAGCAACAACTAGTGGGGATACTTTCTTTAATCGAAAGTGTATTGACGGCCTTAAGATGGATCGCCCTGGGACCACGAGAAACCTGAAAATCTGTATATGGAACGCCAACGGAATGAAACACAAGAAAACAGAATTCACTGAATTTTTACAACGTCACACAATCGACATCGCACTTGTATCGGAGACGCACCTTCGTCCAACAACTGAGCTCAGATTTCGTAACATGTACGTCTATAGAACGGACAGACAAGGCCAACGAGGTGGAGGGACCGCAGTTCTGCTTAAAAGGGAACTGCGGCACCATCATGAAACACTACCACACCTCCAACATCTGGAGCCAACAGCAGTAACGGTTCGATCGGCGACAGGCAACATCACTTTCATTGCGGCGTACAACAGCCCCGGTAAAAACCTGGTATCAGACGACCTAAGGAGTATCTTCACCAATTTTGACAAAATATTCCTCGGAGGTGACCTCAACAGCAAGCACGTCGCGTGGAATTCCCGGCGTACGAACCCTAGTGGACGAACTTTGGTTGCCATGGAAGAAGAACTGGGCATCACAGTCCATGGCCCACGAGAGCCGACACGGATTCCTTACGTCGATCGGCAAGAAGCAGACGTCCTAGATATTGCTATCATCAAAAATATTGAGACGAACCTCCAGCTCCGCACCGTCGACGATCTTTCGTCTGACCACCGTCCTGTTATCAGCATAGTGGAACACGCAACGGCCACCCTTCCGCCCCCAACCTCACAAACTCTGAACTGGGGTCAATTTCGGACATATCTTGACAACAATATCTGCCCGACGCAGGACGTTTCAACACCGGAAGCCATCGACATCGCGGTGCAAACTTTGACGCAGAAGATAAAGGCAACCAAACGGAGGGCAACTACTCACACGGTCTACCCTGTAGTAGCTTTCGATGAGTTCCCGCCTCTACTCCAAGAACTGAAGACACAGAGAAACAGGAGTAGGCGACGTTGGGTCCGCTATAGAAACCCGATCGATCGACGAGAAACACACGTCTTAACACGAGAACTGCACAGGAGAGTGGCCGAGTGGCGACAGCAGGTCTGGGAAGATAAGATGGATGAGTTCTTACTTCGAACCAAGAACGAATGGCAGGTAGTCAAGAACATACGACACCAGCGGCCACCTAAACGAGCCATCAGAGGACCAGATGGCCTCCTCTATGACGAACTCGCCCAGGCGGAGCTGTATGCTACGACTTACCAAGAACAGATGTCTACACCAGCGACCCCCGTGAACGACGTCCGCCTGCAAGAACAGGAAGCCGTCGTTACAGCAGCATGGACTGCTTTTCGTGCTGCGCCTGTGCAGAGCCGCCCACAACTCACCACACCAGCAGAGATCCGTAAAATTATCCGGAAGACTCGGAATAATGCGCCTGGCAACGACTCCATAAGCAACACCGATTTGAAACAGTTGCCCAGGAAGCCAACTGTACTCCTTACCCGAATTCTCAACAGCTGTCTTCTGCAGGGATATTTTCCTACGGCATGGAAGACGGCTCGAGTAGTACCAGTACCCAAGCCAGGTAAAGACCCAGCAGAACCCAACAGTTACCGGCCAATTAGCCTCTTGCCGACCCTTGGCAAGGTACTCGAGAGAGTGCTGTTGAAGAGGCTCCATGACACGCTTACAGTGCATGATGTTATACGACCCGAACAATTCGGTTTCAAGGACAAATTATCTGCCGAACTTCAACTTTTACGGATCACCGAATGGATACAAGAAGGATACAACAAGCAGCACTTCACGATTGGTGTCTTCCTTGACATCGAAAAAGCTTACGATAAGGTGTGGCGGCCCAACCTTATCGTCAAACTGCATCGTACTACCCCTATTGCGGACTGTTACATTAGACTCATAGACAGCTTTCTGCAGGACAGGAAACTGTATGTCCGAGTCGACGACCAAAACTCCGAAATGAAACTGATCTCCGCAGGAATTCCGCAGGGCTCTGTCATTTCGCCTCTGCTTTTCATCTTATATATAAATGACATCCCAACAGTCCCCCTTGTTACGGCGAGTTTTTATGCGGACGACACGGCTTTTATGACAACTGGACGACACTTGGAACAGATAATCGCTAGGATGCAACGGCAACTTGCTGTAATGGAACGCTGGGCGCTGCAAAATAAGATAACGATCAACCCGACGAAGACGGCAGCCGTTCTGTTCACACGGAGGAAACCAGTTCTGAACGACGGGCTCCAAATAGCTGACCAATTTATCCCATGGTCGCCGGGAGTGAAGTACATCGGTGTCTACCTTGACAAAAAATTACTCTTTACGCAGCATATTGACGACAAGAAGACGGCAGCCCAGAAGATGGCCAGGTCATTGATTCCGTTCCTGAAGAGTAAGGATCTCAACCCTAAGACTAAACTCCAGTTGTATAAGGCAACGGTGGAACCCACAATGTTATATGGCTCCACCCCGTGGGGAACTACGTGCGTCTCCAACTGCAACAAACTCCAAGCGCTGCTAAACATTTGCTATCGATGGATCACAGGAGCTCCATGGTGGACAAGAAACGTCGACATCCGCACCGCACTCCACGAGACCACTATACAAGAGAAGGTCCATGACAAAGCTGTACGAGTTTTTGACAAAATCGATGCCCTTAGGGACGGAGTTCGACAATTAGAATCGGTAGGAACGGTAAACCCTCCAAGATGGCACAAGTATCGAGTACCGAAGTCAATAACGTATCACCCCCCCCCCCCCCCATAGGCAATCTGTTATAACACGAGGAAGCAATCACACATAACAGTCTAGACACATTTCACCCTCCACAGCAGATAGACATCACCAAAGACAGCAGGCTAAAGGACCCATTGAGTGCCCAAGCCTACCTGAATGTGTAATAAATAAAGTGTTTTCCTTTTATCCTTACATCCCATCCTAGAAGAATAAGCCATCAAGGATGATCTCTTCAGCCCACACTACACAGTAAAAAAAAAGGAAAAAAGAAAAAAACAGCGATTCCGCCGCGCACGTCACCTCGCCCTGGCCGTCTTCTCACGGCAACTTGGTGCAAATGGCTCTGAGCACTATGGGACTTAACATCTATGGTCATCAGTCCCCTAGAACTTAGAACTACTTAAACCTATCCTACCTAAGGACATCACACAACACCCAGTCATCACGAGGCAGAGAAAATCCCTGATCCCGCCGGGAATCGAACCCGGGAACCCGGGCATGGGAAGCAAGAACGCTACCGCACGACCACGAGCTGTGGACTCTCACGGTAACTGCACGGGACGGCTACGCATGGGGCGGTTTTATCGAAAAGTCCGGCTCCATTGCAGAAAGAACATGTCGCCGGTTGGCCACTATAATTTATAAAGTCCCGATGTCCAGCCACAAATACAAAAGACGGTAAATCTTGTCTGACAACCATTCGGTTACTTCGAATTCCGTTTTCAGCCTGATAATTATAGGCAGACGGCCATTTCTCTTTTGGTGACCGAAAGCTCAGTCCCGTATGGAATTAAACTGCGAGAAATGGTTTCGTTCCGCTCCTCAAAATGTAAGCTAAATACCCGAAGAATGTCCGCCCCTGGTAGCTGAGTGGTCAGTGCGATAGAATGTCAATCCTAAGGGCCCTGGTTCGATTCCCGGGCGGGTCGGAGATTTTCTCCGCTCAGGCACTGGGTGTTGCGTTGTCCTAATTATCATCATTTCATCCATATCGACGCGCAAGTCGCAAAAGTGGCGTCAAATCGAAAGACTTGCACCCGGCGAACGGTCTACCCGACGGGAGGCCCTAGTCACACGACTATACACACACACACACACACCCGAAGAAGGCCAGAAGCCGCGTCAAAAAGGTGCTTCAATTTTCGGACACCCTTACGTTAGCTCAGGAGTCACACATTTCGGAAGAGGACGTTGTTAAGAATAACGAATTCAAGAACGTGTCTAGTTGTACACCAAGAAAGTAACTTTTCGTAAACTGGAAGTCATTTTTCAAGCATTCATGAATTTCGAAAGCAGTCAGCCAACGCACATATCTTTCATAATCGCACTGAATATTGTTCGGACGTATTTCAGAATTGTTGCAATCGATACTACTCACAAATGTGTTGGAAAGCGCAGAAGAACCGGCACCGCGAACAACAAACCGCCGAACGTAAAGCACTTGTTAACACCAGCCTCCGAATTACGCCGGATAGCTCGATGTGAACAGGGTGGCGGCTAGCCCAGTCTAAACACGTCCAACGCTGCTTAAGTTCGGTGATCGAAAGAGAACCGGTGTACTCAGCGTGTTGTGGCGGTTGGGGAGAACGTAACAACACGTCCAGACGACTTAGTTCTTGTGCAAATCACTAGGAATTTATCTGGCAGTCTCTCGCTATTGGAAAAACTGCCTTTCAGAGGAGAGAAACTGGAATCGAACCGACAGCCTTCACGTTCATATCACGACGCTCTAACCTACTGAGCTAGCGGGCTACGCAATGCGGCCGCGTCAGCAGACCAATGCCCGAGCCAGCATCTCACTACCTTTATTACGACCATGCCATTCATTTAAACACATATCTCTTTTTGTTGACTTTTTTTGCCTGATGCTTGGACCCCAGAAGCTACAACACAACTAAGATGACAGGAGCCAAAAATCATCACAGAAAAGCTATGTTCCGGAATCGGGAATCGACCTCGGGGCTCCTGGCTGACAGCAACATGTTGTAGCAACTTTCTTTTCTTTTTGACCTCCGAAATCGGACGTGCATGAAAAGCACCGTAACCACTGTCGCCCCTAGTAACATCTCGGCAGCCTGTTTTTCCGTGATATAATTGTTTTTTGATAATTAATTGAAACCCTCAGCTGCCGACTGGTGTTGTTGATATACTTCGATGGGGACAGCTGAAAATCTGTGCCCCGACCGGGACTCGAACCCGGGATGTCCTGCTTACATGGCAGATGCTCTATCCATCGGAGCCACCGAGGACACAGACGAATAGCGCGACTGCAGGTACGTATCCCTTGCACGCTTCCCGTGAGATCCACAGTCCCAACTGTCCACAATCTACATACGTAATGTTCCTAATAGATATTTGCCCATCCATCCATTACTCGCGCCAACTAAGGAATTGTCACCTTAGTCACCTTAGCGGGCGCGAGTAATGAGTGGATGGGCAAATATCTATTAGGAACATTACGTATGTAGATTGCGGACAGTTGGGAATGTGGGTCTCACGGGAAGCGTGCAAGGGATACGTACCTGCAGTCGTGCTATTCGTCTGTGTCCTCGATGGCTCCGATGGATAGAGCGTCTGCGATGTAAGCAGGAGATCCCTGGTTCGAGTCCCGGTCGGGGCACAGATTTTCAGCTGTCCCCATCGAGGTATATCAACAACACCTGTAGGCAGCTGAGGGTTTCAGTTAATTATCATATATTCTAGAGAAGCTGCACGGTTATCAAAGGTATATGTTCTTTCGAGAACAGTTACTATCTTCATATAATTGTTTTTTGATACGAAGAAAGTATGTTACTTTTGTAAAATTTAAAATACATTGGCAGATGTGGGGTTGGAACTGACCCTTCCTTTTGGGAACCAGAGCTTAAATATGGCACCTTAGACCACACTTTTCCGGCGCTTTCTGTCTTAACTGGAACGTGCAACATTATAGTTAATATCATATTGACGCAAAGAGAAAAACATGGTAACAAACAGCAGATAAGGCCGTTCCTTAGCAACGGCTCCGCTGGTTACTTCACCGTAATGGGAAGCTAATGACATTCCCCGGGTGAGGATAGCACTAATGAGCTGAACATTATGATACGTAAGCGTTTCCTTCAGCGGTACCGACGCACACGTGATGATTGTCTGTGGAGTATCAATAAGTACGTCATATTAGATATTCCTTTTATCACGCTGCCGTACATCAAAGGGCAGACTTTTCGGGTCTAGTGAAGCAGGGGATACACCCCGTCGGCTTTGACCAATAACGTCATACATTACTCATAGATAGTAATGTCTTCACTTCGAGGCATAGATAATAAAACAGTTCTGTGTTCCGGATAAGCGCTATCATCGTACATTAAAATTATTCGCAATGATATTGAGGTAATTTGGAGTATTAGTTTATTATTGTAGAACAATTTATTCTGTCTTATTTTCGTTTATAGGACTGGATTTGTCTGTTTGTGGGTATGTAATTTTCGTTACTGTCTGTCTAGGAGAGCTTCGGTTATTCTTCGATATTTCCGTGTGGTAAGTTCACTTTTCCATTTGCTTCTTTCACTGTATTTCACTATTTTGACATATTTCACTGTTTTATTCCATCAATATGTGTATTTTCGTGTTGTGAAGTACGTAATAGAAATTTCTCAGCTCTCGATCTTCTTTCGTTTCTCATCACTAGTACCAGTACGACATTTTCGAATGTGTACTTGCTATATGACAGGCGAAACCCCTGACAATTAAAATTTTTATCCCATCCTTCACTTCGCCTTTACACTGACGACACAACTAAAATTTGTATACCGTCCTTCACTTCGCCTTTACACCGACACTATATATGTCAATTGGCGAGCAAGATACAAATGTTGCGCATAGCTCAAGTAACGAATGGGATACTATTAGCGTCCAAGGCAACAGGAAAACTGTACCACATAGTGAAGTACGGGATACAAATTCTACGTGTGTCATCTTCTTGTCTCCGTGTAGTTCAGTTGTGGTACAGGTTGCAAATGTAACTTACGTCTATTTCCATCTTTTCGTTACCAGCGTACATATATAGAGGTCAACGGAAGTCTGGTATACATATATTACATACGTAGGTCCTTCTGTCATCAGTAGTACTGATATGTACGTAAGAAAGGACTGTTAGTAATAGCGGAGACGAAATAAACAACACATCTACAATTTATATCCCGTGTTCCACTTACGGTTTACTGAAGCGCAGGATACATCGTTCAAGTGAAGAACAGGACAGTAATGCTAGTGAAAACGAAGAAATCGACTTACGACAAACTCTTATTCCGTACTGTACTTAAGCAACACACTTCGAGTGAGCTTTTAATGTGTATCCGGTGTTTCATTTACGGTTTAGTGAAGCAAGGGATACAGAGTTCAGGTGAACAACAGGACAGCAATGCTAGTTGAAACTAAGAAATCGACGTACGCTGAACTTGTATCCCGTACTGCACTTAAGCAATACAGTTCTAAAGAGTTTCGAGATTCAACTGACACACATGTAACGTGATATATTCTTTGCTAGTAATATATTTCATTCATTTCTTTCCGTTGTATCTTGCGGAGAAATACTAAGATACAAATACGCGATATCGTTAACGTGACAATACTTCTGGCCCTCATATATGTGAAGTACAGTTTTTCTCTCTTGCATTCATTTGTTTCTGAACATTCTTCTCAGCTCTTTCATCTTTGTAGTACATGCTCTCTGGCCAATTCTGACGTCATTGGTCAAAGCGGACGGGTTGTATCCCCTGCTAAACTAGACCCGACTTTTCAACGGAAGTCAGTTCTGCGTCTAGTTACGGTACGTCGCCCTAGCAGTACCTGGACACTGCGTTCAGATGTGCTCGCCTCTGCCGTGGCATTGAGCGTCTACAGAGCCATCACCTTCGCCGTCTGACGACAGCAGGGAAGCCGCGCTAGTGGGACCGATCAGAAGGTGGTAGTGGTGTAACGGACAGCATGGTTGCTTCCCAGACAGTTGATCAGAGCTCGAATTTGGCCACTGCAGAAAGATTGTTTCTTTTTATGTAAGAGTGCACGTTCCACGCCACGCGATCCTCGAATTTCCGAACTGTTGCAGTACTAATAGTTGTTCTTCCCCCCCTCGTCTCACTCCATGTAGGCTAGTGTTCCTATATGTCGACTTGTCTGGATTTGGCTCGGCTGCCGGTTGGGAATGGGCATATACAGGGTGAAAAGTATTTAAACCGACGAACTCTTGGATGTTGCAGGGGACATCAAAACAAATATTTTCCCCTAATGTCATTTTTTTCCTGTGAGGAGTATTTAAACCGGTTGAGGAAGATTTCTCTGGCGGCAAATTAATTAAACCAACAAACACTTTTACAATTTTTTTATGACCAACAGGCAACACATTAACACAACCCAATTTCAATTAAAGTAGATTTTCAAAAATACCTCCATTGACACGTAAACAAAGGTTACACCGTCGGATCATGTTCTGTCTGACACAAGCAAAAACCCCAGGAGTATCCTGAATTGTTCCTGCTGCTGCTACTATCCGGGCAACCAGATCCTATTCTGATGCATGGGTTCCGTAAACAAGTTTGTGCATCTCTCCCCACACAAAAAGTCCAGAGGGGCATATCTGGGGATCGAGCAGGCCATGGTACAGGACCACCTCTGCCAGGCCACGTTTCTGGGAACCGTCGGTCCAGGAATCGACGCACACGATGACTGAAATATGCCGGCGCCCCGTCATGTTGGAACCACATGCGTCGTCTTGTAGGGAGCGGGACGTCTTCCAGTAATTCTGGCAATGCTCTGGTGAGAAAATTGCAATAGTGCCTGTCATTTAATGGCCTAGGTAGCAGCCGGCCGTTGTGGCCGAGCGGTTCTAAGCGCTTCAGTCTGGAACCGCGCGACCGCTACATTCGCAGGTTCGAATCCTGCCTCGGGCATGGATGTGTGTGGTGTCCTTAGGTTAGTTAGATTTAAGTAGTTCTAAGTTCTAGGGGACTGATGACCTCAGAAGTTAAGTCCCATAGTGCTCAGAGCCATTTGAAGCCATTTACATTCGTCTGATTCGTCCCCATGTAACGTGCAATTGCACGAGTGCTGATTGAAGGATCTCGCTCCCGTCTCACGCAGACGTTGGTACACAGCAGCAAAGGTCGTATGATGCGGGGTACGGCGATTAGGATATTGTTGTTGACAAACTCGCTGTACAATTCGTCCGTTGTGGTGTGCTACACAGTACGCATCAATCATATCAAGGTACTCACTACAGGTGTATCGCTCCATTAGTGAACAGAGACAATGCTCTACTACACTGGTGGACAGCAGTTGCCTACAACTGAACAGCGTAATACGGCCTCCACCGGCTTAAATAATCCTCATAGGAAAAAATGACATTAGGGAAAAACATTTGTTTTGATGTCCCTTACAACCTCCCAGAGTTTGTCGGTTTAAATGCTTTTCACCCTGTATGTAGAGGACAGGCGCGAAGCATGACTGGAGGGGACCAAATCGATAAACTCACAACGGACCCTTTCATTTCGCCGTAACTGCAGATTCGAGCATTAGTGCACCGAGAGGCAAGAGTGGGGTCAGCGTACTGGACCACATCATTATTGCACACTAGCTCTGAAAACGAAGGGTAAAGGCAAAATGAAAATAGCAAATTTTTTTTCTTTTTAATCACAGTAATGTAATGCTAATGACAGCATGTGACGGTAGCATGAAACGACGGCGAGAGGGGAAGAGGGGGAGAAAAAATTAAGGGAGCTAACAGCACCTTTTTTTCCTTTTCTTTTTTTCTTATGCCTTCATCTGTGATGTTCTGTAGCTTTGATCGGTATTGTTGGCTCCATTCGGGACGACAATGTGGAAAGAAAACAGAAACATAGTCGATGAAAACAGAGGTGTGACTATGTTTCTTCCTTGACGTAGACATAGCTGAAATAAAGGAGAAGAGAATCGAAGGAGAAGAGAGGAATGACATCGGGACGATGCTGTTTTCTTGCAGGTTTAGGTAATACCAACATTGTAAAAAAAACTTCGAGCAAAATGTTTTAAAAGAAAAATTATCTTCTGTTGCGTTTAGTCCAGTTGTGATGAAAAACTTCTTGCCACGATTAAACGAAACATAAAAGTAAAAAATGTCGCAGAGATAAAAAAAAAGTTCTTGAAAGTGCCGTGGAATGGTAAACGAAGGCTGCATGACACAGTTACGTGAGGAGAAACATATAGTTGAAGAAAGCGTGCGTCGCATCACGTGTTGCGCCCTAACGGCGCGTTGACGACGCTGTACATTTAACACTTCTTCGTAAGAAAAAGGCAACAGCACAAACCTACTAGGCAAACCAAAGAAGAAAGGGCCCCTTCATTTGTGGCCTTAGACGTAAAACGTAAAAGTTGCGGCAAGAAACAAAGTGCGTTTGAAATAGAAATTCCTCTTCTGGAGTAACTAAACCATTTTGGGATAGCGAATTCTGCGAGGTGAAACAGTGAAAACAACAATTGCTAAGAGGTACCAGTAAACTTCTTCAAGTATATAGGAGGTGCTACACCTCACATGTATAAGTTTTTGGAATGCGGCGTGAATTGCTACATTTAAAAAGTATTGAAACATTTCTCGATACTTCACATGGCTCTGCGTGATCCCGTAATGCTCTCATACCTAGATGAGGAACTGGACCGCATCTGTAAGTTCGAGACTAAAAACTGCGTGTCCTCCGTTAGCTGCGGTCCAATTAGTAGGCGCTCGTTTGCTGTTCGGAAATGGGACGTAGCCGGTCTCATCAGTGTGGAGACGTCAAAGGTGTCGATCGAGGTGCGACTGATAATCCGCAACATTTCTTGAAGCAGGTTAGCGGAATATCTGTGAGCTTCCGATAACATCTAGAGCTGAGATGTAAGGAGATCGCCGTTTTCCCCTGGAGTTGGCGGTGGCTCTTGTCTGCCCTCGTAGTGTGGTAAACGGACGGGCGTTCCCTACAGATACTGCCTAAAGGTTAATGTCTAACAGGAGTGCTGCTTCCTTGAGCCCTTTGTAACATACGAAGTTCTGCTTTGATGTGTTTCAACAGAGGGAGGGACTGCACTGCCTCCAAGTGTCAATGAAACGGGATCTTCTATAAGCGCCTTTAGTGCTTGACACTTGTTCAGGCGCGGGTGTTAATCTGCGTCGTCAATGGTACAATTGAAATGGCCCCCTAGTACTGTGACGCAGTCATGATTTCGGGGCATATATCAGTAGTAAAAAATAGATCGTATGTGCGTCTGTTGTCTGACCCTCACGGAGCGTACACGTTGATGAACAGCACATCTACTACTGTGCAGGCGGTGCCACGTCCGTTCGGCAACCTCGAGACATTTTGAACATCTTACAGCTGATGTACTAAATCTGCGGTTCCTCACTATGGGTCAAGATTTAAAATCGACCTAAGACCTGGTATGCAGTCACCTTGAGTAGTGTTCAATTGTTGTAAAAATGATATGTTTGTCTTATTGTTGTTGTTGTGGTCGTCAGTCCTGAGACTGGTTTGATGCAGCTCCCCATGCTAACATATCTTGTGCAAGCTTCTTCATCTCCCAGTACCTACTGCAACCTACATCCTTCTGAATCTGCTAAGTGTATTCATCTCTTGGTCCCCCTCCAAGAATTTTACCGTCCACGCTGCCCTCCAATACTAAATTGGTGATCCCTTGATGCCTCAGCACAAGTCCTACCAACCGATCCCTTTTCTAGTCAAGTTGTGCCACAAACTCCTCCCCGATTCTATTCAATACCTCCTCATTAGTTATGTTATGTACCCAACTAATCTTCAGCACTCTTCTGCAGCACCACATTTCGCAAGCTTCTATTCTCTTCTTGTCCAAACTATTTATCGTGCATGTTTCACTTCCAATCATAGAACCCCTTAAAAAATCACCCAAGGTTTCCAGTTTGAAAGAACACTCGATCTTGTTAATATTCACTGTCGTAACGACAAAGGCATTCCGTCGCTCAGCAGGACATATGCGAAAGACAAGAAAACAGATGGACGCTAAGAGAACTCGCCAGGGTCCAGTCCTTCCTCTTTCCCAAGTCCACCGCCCAGTCCATGACGGAAAGCTTGGCTACTGCGGGGCTGCTGACATCCAATGGCGTTGCTGTGTCCCGCCGTCGCCGCTGTTGCAGTGCCTGCGCATGCGCTGAGGAAGAGCTTCCAGTTTCACCCAACCGAACTTCTCACCCGCGTAGTTCGTCGCAAATTTTGTAGCTCCCTTGAGCTACGCTGACGAGATTCGTTTGACGCTACGGCGAACTTGTAACACCGGAAATACATATCCTCCTATTTCCATATATTGCACTATAAATTTTTTCCTTATTTTGTTACCTGAAGATACGACATTTCTGTATCTTTATATATAGTAATCGTTTTACAATTTGTATGTATATATTTATGCATTTATGTCGATGTATAATTGGTTTGTTTTCTAAATACACTCCTGGAAATTGAAATAAGAACACCGTGAATTCATTGTCCCAGGAAGGGGAAACTTTATTGACACATTCCTGGGGTCAGATACATCACATGATCACACTGACAGAACCACAGGCACATAGACACAGGCAACAGAGCATGCACAATGTCGGCACTAGTACAGTGTATATCCACCTTTCGCAGCAATGCAGGCTGCTATTCTCCCATGGAGACGATCGTAGAGATGCTGGATGTAGTCCTGTGGAACGGCTTGCCATGCCATTTCCACCTGGCGCCTCAGTTGGACCAGCGTTCGTGCTGGACGTGCAGACCGCGTGAGACGACGCTTCATCCAGTCCCAAACATGCTCAATGGGGCACAGATCCGGAGATCTTGCTGGCCAGGGTAGTTGACTTACACCTTCTAGAGCACGTTGGGTGGCACGGGATACATGCGGACGTGCATTGTCCTGTTGGAACAGCAAGTTCCCTTGCCGGTCTAGGAATGGTAGAACGATGGGTTCGATGACGGTTTGGATGTACCGTGCACTATTCAGTGTCCCCTCGACGATCACCAGTGGTGTACGGCCAGTGTAGGAGATCGCTCCTCACACCATGATGCCGGGTGTTGGCCCTGTGTGCCTCGGTCGTATGCAGTCCTGATTGTGGCGCTCACCTGCACGGCGCCAAACACGCATACGACCATCATTGGCACCAAGGCAGAAGCAACTCTCATCGCTGAAGACGACACGTCTCCATTCGTCCCTCCATTCACGCCTGTCGCGACACCACTGGAGGCGGGCTGCACGATGGTGGGGCGTGAGCGGAAGACGGCCTATCGGTGTGCGGGACCATAGCCCAGCTTCATGGAGACGGTTGCGAATGGTCCTCGCCGATACCCCAGGAGCAACAGTGTTCCTAATTTGCTGGGAAGTGGCGGTGCGGTCCCCTACGGCACTGCGTAGGATCCTACGGTCTCGGCGTACATCCGTGCGTCGCTGCGCTCCGGTCCCAGGTCGACGGGCACGTGCACCTTCCGCTGACCACTGGCGACAACATCGATGTACTGTGGAGACCTCACGCCCCACGTGTTGAGCAATTCGGCGGTACGTCCACCCGGCCTCCCGCATGCCCACTATACGCCCTCGCTCAAAGTCCGTCAACTGCACATTCGGTTCACGTCCACGCTGTCGCGGCATGCTACCAGTGTTAAAGACTGCGATAGAGCTCCGTATGCCACGGCAAACTGGCTGACACTGACGGCGGCGGTGCACAAATGCTGCGCAGCTAGCGCCATTCGACGGCCAACACCGCGGTTCCTGGTGTGTCCGCTGTGCCGTGCGTGTGATCATTGCTTGTACAGCCCTCTCGCAGTGTCCGGATCAAGTATGGTGGGTCTGACACACCGGTGTCAATGTGTTCTTTTTTCAATTTCCAGGAGTGTATTATTTGTATTTTTCCGTTGGGTCTTGCCTAGGGAAAACTATGCTATCGAACGATTACATAGATAGGTCGTGTGGAGAACCAATGTGTCGCGACGAGCGCGGGCAGAGCAGAGTCTGGCTGGAGCAGGTGTGTTGTGTGACGCTCCCGCGAGTTGCCGCGCTTTCGGGGTTTTGCAGCATGTAATTGCGCTTGACTGGCTATGATAGTTTCTGGCACGGTGTCGCGGACGGGAAATATCAGTTGGCACACATCAAGAGGCCGTTTCGCCTGGTGACCGTGTCGAGAAGAAGGCGCGCCAACATCCAGCTTCTGCAACAGCTACGGCCGATAATGAGTGATTGTCGCCATCTCCTAGATCGACGACTTCAAACCTTCAATCAACCAACCAGGAAGACTGAAAGCACGTAAAGTTTGAGAACTGTACGGCAGACCTCAGCTTTTCAAACTGTTCCATTTGCATCACTAAAGTACAGCAACTTAGCATGAACCTTTGTTGCTCATTGTCCCAACTGCATTATCAAGAAGGGTCCCTTCCTTTTCCGAGATGAACTCGAGTGTCGTTGAAATTCAAACGCCAGCATTAAAGTAATACTATTCGATTTCACTGCTTTAATTTCAAAGTTCAGTTAAGGTATTCATAGCTGGTACAATATTTAGATTCCAGTTAAGAGTGCAAGTTTTGTTACCTTATCTGTGACTGCAGCTCAGCTTGGTACGTACTAAATTTTACTATTGTTAATTGTTCAGAATCATTTAATTCAAGTTCAAAGTTAAATCTCTTATTTCTAAATTGCGCAGATTCAAGTAGCTTTAGAACTGATTGTTGAGGTAGCCCAAGACTAATCTTATTTTATTGTATTTCGTAGTGCTTCAGAAAGAAAGTTCACTATTAATTTCGGTCACAAAATTAACTTTCAATTTTCCGGTTTTATTAATTCTTTTGCTAAATTAAGTCAGAGTATAGCGAAATTTATTACTTCTGACAAACATTCAGTTTTCACACAACACGTGTCAGCCTTCATTTGACACGCTTGTAGTACTAATTATATGTGCAATAACCTTTCTTTTTCACTATATATGACGGTAGTATCTGTTCCCGAAAGAACAGTTACCGTGGATGACCATGCAGCTTTGCTAGAAATGAGATGATAATTAAATGGACACCCTAGCTGCAAACAGGCGTTGATGTACTTCATTGGGGTCATGTTGAAAATGTGTGCCCCGACCGGGACTCGAACCCGGGATCTCCTGATTACATGGTAGACGCTCTATCCATCTGAGCCACCGCGGGCACAGTGGATAGTGCGTCTGCAGGGACTTATCCCTTGCACGCTCCCCGTGAGATCCACATTCCCAACATGTCCACACCACTACATTCGTAGTGCGCCTAATAGATGTTTGCCCATCATACTCATTACTCGTGGCAGATTAAGTTAAAATATGGCTTCCCGGCCATTGACCTTCTTGTGCGAACGCACACGCTATGCCCGAACTCGTACGGGACTTTGTAGATTAATCTGCCACGAGTAATGAGTATGAAGGGCAAACATCTATTAGGCGTACTACGAATGTAGTGGTGTGGACATGTTGGGAATGTGGATCTCCCGGGGAGCGTGCAAGGGATAAGTCCCTGCAGTCGCATTACCCTCCGTGCCCACGGTGGCTCAGATGGATAGAGCGTCTGCCATGTAAGCAGGAGATCCCGGGTTCGAGTCCCGGTCGGGGCACACATTTTCAACATGTCCCCAATGAAGTACATCAACGCCTGTTTGCAGCTAGGGTGTCCATTTAATTATCATGCCTTTCTTTTTCAGTTATTATAGTAGTTGTCCATAGGACTGGCGACCGTAATTTTCCCCAAATCTCACATATCTAATTAACGCCAATTAATTGTTGCCGTAACGACCATACATTTACTTTCTTTATTATTTTTACCCTTTTTCAAAATTAATTTCCACCAGTTTCATTTGCATTTTTCCTTTCATTTAAATGGAACCCTTTCCTCCGTCTTTACCGACAGATTAACTTCGGTGACGATTGCTTTTCCCAAATTTCCATCACGTACACGTGGTTTAATTTTTCACTGTCATTAAGGTCGATAAGTGAGGGGGAGGTTACAAACAGAGATGAAAAAGACAGCTGCAGATCGCCCTCAGTGCTACTTTCATCTCTGTTTGTGTGTGTGTATGTGTGTTTGGGGTGGACTGGGAGGGGGGGGGGGGGGGGTCCTTTGCAGTGACCTTCCTGTTACGCCATTTCTTCGATTCTGAAACGTTCGGAGCTGCTGATGCATCACCTCAATCAGGTTATGGGGCAGCCTCGAGAGCCAAGCTTGACTCCTTGGCCTCTTGTACGGTGTCAGAAACGGCAATTTCGACAGTTGCAGACTGGTTTTGTTCAATAGTTTGTTCCTCCGCTACAACTTGTGTAGGTAGCGGCTGTTCGGGAGGTGGTGCCGTGATACCTTCTACAATCCCACTCAACCAAGGTTGTACCCGACAGGTAATTGAGCTTTGCCATGGCAACGGAACAGGGTGCCGCTCTTTATTGGGACAATCATTTCGAATGTGGCCTTCCGAATCGCAAATTCCGCTTGTCAGCGGTTGTCCACTGTAGCAAACAAACACCCGACAGCAGCCTATGAGCAAGTACGAAGGAATGTTCCTGCGTAAGTCGATACGATCCCAATAACATTGCTATACGGTGGAAAACATTGGCTGTTTCCTGGTTTGGGTACTCAGGTGGTACGTTTAAAAACACGCATCAATACGGAGTTCGTGGCATGAATGTTGCAAAATAACAGTACTAATTCACAATGTCAGGTCATTATTCACAATGTTGAGAATGGCTGTGATGTGGGACCTGAGAGAGGTACGGTCAAGTGAGGGGCCACTCCTGTTCCTTATTTATATAAATGATATGTCCTCTATTATTATGGGTAACTCTAAAATATTTCTGTTTGCTGATGACACTAGCTTGGTACTAAAGGACACTGGCTCGGTTTCAAATAGTGCAGTTCATGACCTAAGTTCATGGCTTGTAGAAAATAAACTAACGCTAAATCACAGTAACGCTCATTTTTTACAGTTTCTAACACACAATTCAACAAAACATGAAGTTTTAATTTCAGAGAATGGGCATATTATTAGTGAAACTGAACAGCTCAAATTTCTAGGTGTTCAGATAGATAGTCAGCTGTCGTGGGAAGCATACGTTCAGGATCTTGTTCAAAGACTTGATGCTGCCATTTTTACTATTCGAACGGTATCTGAAATGAGTGATCGTTCGACACAAAAATTAGTCTACTTTGCTTATTTTCATTCGCTTATGTCGTATGGCGTTATATTTTGGGGTAACTCTTCCCATTCTAAAATGATACTTTTGGCTCAGAAACAGGCGGTTCGGGCAATAAGTGGTGAAAGTTCACGAACCTCTTGTCGGCCCCTGTTCACGAGTCTGGGTATTTTGACTTTGGCCTCTCAATATATGTATTCCTTACTCTCATTTCTTGTTCGCAATATTCGCTTACTCCCAAGAATAAGCAGCTTTCACTGAGTTAATACTCGGCAGAAATCAAACCTGCATTTGGATCGGACTTCCTTAGTCTTATGCAGAAAGGTGTGCAGTATACTGCTGCATCCATTTTCAATAAGCTACCACTCGAATTCAAGAATCTTAGCAGTGATCCGCGCGCTTTCAAGTCGAAAACGAAGAGTTTCCTCGTGGGTCACTTCTTCTATTCTGTCGAGGAGTTCCTTGAAAAATGAAACTGATTCTTGTATTGTTGACTGCGTTTACTTAAACTTATGGACTGACTTTTTTCGGGTTCATAAGCATTTATTTTTATCCGTTATTACTTTTATGTTCTAATTTCATGCGCTGTCACGTTCCATGACCTTGGAGATTTGCTTCTCAATTTGGTCCAACGGAGTTTGACTCGTAAATAAATAAAAAGTAACTAAACGTCTACATGCTTGAACTTACGAATTCCATCATTTACCGAAACACTGCGTTCACAGTCTACATCTACATCTACATTCATACTCTGCAATTCACCATACGGTGCGTGGCGGAGGGTACCTCGTACCACAACTAGCATCTTCTCTCCCTGTTCCACTCCCAAACAGAACGAGGGAAAAATGACTGCCTGTAGCCGGCTGGCGTGGCCGAGCGGTTCTACTCGCTACAGTCTGGAGCCGCGCGACAGCTGCGGTCGCAGGTTCGAATTCTGCGTCGGGCATGGATGTGTGTGATGTCCTTAGGTTAGTTAGGTTTAAATAGCTCAAAGTTCTAGGGGACTGATGACCTTAGAAGTTAAGTCCCATTGTGCTCAGAGCCATTTGAACCATTTGACTGCCTATATGCCTCTGTACGAGCTCTAATCTCTCTTGTCTTATCTTTGTGGTCTTTCCGCGAAATATAAGTTGGTGGCAGTAAAATTGTACTGCAGTCACCCTCAAGTGCTGGTTCTCTAAATTTTCTCAGTAGCGATTCACGAAAAGAACGTCTCCTTTCCTCCAGAGACTCCCACCCAAATTCCTGAATCATTTCCGTAACACTCGCGTGATGATCAAACCTACCAGTAACAAATCTAGCAGCCCACCTCTGAATTGCTTCTATGTCCTCCCTCAATCCGACCTAATAAGGATCCCAAACGCTCGAGCAGTACTCAAGAATAGATCGTATTAGTGTTTTATAAGCGATCTCCTTTACAGATGAACCACATCTTCCCAAAATTCTACCAATGAACCGAAGACGACTATCCGCCTTCCCCACAACTGCCATTACATGCTTGTCCCACTTCATATCGCTCTGCAATGTTGCGCCCAAATTTTTAATCGACGTGACTGTGTCAAGCGCTACACTACTAATGGAGTATTCAAACATTACGGGATTCTTTTTCCTACTCATCTGCATTAATTTACATTTATCTATATTTAGAGTTAGCTGCCATTCTTTACACCAATCACAAATCCTGTCCAAGTCATCTCGTATCCTCTTACAGTCACTCAACGACGACACCTTCCCGTACACCACAGCATCATCAGCAAACAGCCGCACATTGCTATCCACCCTATCCAAAAGATCATTTATGTAGATAGAAAACAACAGCGGACCTACCACACTTCCCTGGGGCACTCCAGATGATACGCTCACCTCCGATGAACACTCACCATCGAGGACAACGTACTGCGTTCTATTACTTAAGAAGTCTTCGAGCCACTCACATATTTGGGAACTAATCCCATATGCTCGTACCTTAGTTAGGAGTCTGCAGTGGGGCACCGAGTCAAACGCTTTCCGGAAGTCAAGGAATATGGCATCCGTCTGATACCCTTCATCCATGGCTCACAAGATATCACGTGAAAAAAGGGCGAGTTGCGTTCCGCAGGAGCGATGCTTTCTAAAGCCGTGCTGATGCATGGACAGTAACTTCTCTGTCTCAAGGAAATTCATTATATTCGAACTGAGAATGTGTTAGAGAATCCTGCAACAAACCGAACTTAAGGATATTGGTCTGTAATTTTGAGGATCCGTCCTTCTACCCTTCTTATATACAGGCGTCACCTGCGCTTTTTTCCAGTCGCTCGGGACTTTACGTTGGGCAAGAGATTCGCGATAAATGCAAGCTAAGTAAGGAGCCAGTGCAGTAGAGTACTCTCTGTAAAACCGAAATGGAATCCCAACAGGACCTGGTGATTTATTTACTTTCAACCCATTCAGCTGCTTCACAACCCCAGTGATGTCAATCACTATGTCCTCCATACGGGAATCTGTACGAGACTAAAACGGCGGTATGTTTGTACGATCCTCCTGCGTGAAAGATTTCTCAAATACTAAATTTAAAATTTCAGCTTTCGTTTTGCTGTCTTCCGTTGCCAGGCCAGACTGATCAGTGAGTGACTGGATGGAAGCCTTCGACTCCGCTTACCGATTTTACGTAAGATGAGAATTTCCTTGCGTTTTCAGCAAGATCTTTTGCTAAGGTTGAAACACGTATGTAACGCAGCAGCGATGGCGAGGCATTGTAGCATCTGTGACCAGAGAGTATGCGCTTGACCGCGCGAGTGTTGCGAGCGGTTCTCAGTCAGTAGTAGTCTTTGCGAGTTAGTTGTCGCTATGCAGAGTAGCAGTCAGTCAGTCGTTGCGAGTCTGTAGCTCTGTCTAGTTGAGAGCAGTACTCAGTCTGTAGTCGTCATGCAGAGCGGTCGGTCAGTAGTAGCAGCCCAGTGCGGTTGTGTGATGTAGGCGGTCGGCAACAATGGTCAAGATGAGGAATAAGGTATACTGTTAATTAATATAATCATTAGATAATGAAAAATTTTATTTATTGTAATTATTCTCCAACAAGTCTCTCAATAATAATTTTTTATTTCAAAAGCATTTTTTCAAAAGTTTAATTTTTTTTGAACTAAAGATCTCGTTGCACTTCCCATTTCATTCCACTTCTTTTTGAAGAAAAATTTCACTAGAATTACAAAAAAAAAGGAGAATATTATTATTTGCAATGTAGTTCCTCCAAGTGGTGCGCAACAACAAGAGCAGATATGTGACATCCATTTATTCTGAGGTAAGACTTTAATTCTGATTGTTTTTACACAGGGCCAAAAACCGATATTTCGGTTTAATTGAATTTTCTTGTCACTGAATGGACTTTAATTTTTTGAAGGATTTATAATTGAGTCAGATTGCGAATTTCACATTTGTTGCCATTGTCAGTACATTTGATTGTAGGCAGGTTACGCATAGAGCCATGTCCATCAGCATTTCTAATTAGTATCGTTATTTTTCTTTTAAAATTTTTGTGGGGAGGTTACACTTGGCTCCCATTTCTATTAAGTATTGCTATAATTTCTTTCTTTTAAAATTTTTGTGGGGAGGTTACACTTGGCGACACCCAGTCCAGGATCGTATTTCGTTGAGAGTCTTTTGAGCGACAGTCAGATATCTGCTCTTATTTGCTTAGATAATTAGGATTTGGCGCAACGCTTTTAATAATATTGTGACTTTCTTTCTACAGGTCAACGGCAATTTGCTGCTTTGTTGTATTTGTGTGTTGCTTTTGCATTGTGCTTATTTGCTTTGTGAAAAATTTTGACTATTGTAAAAATGCCGCGAAAGACTGTGAATAGTGTATCGCGAAGTATTGTGAATGAAATTACCGACTTAAACAACGTGACCGATAGTAATTGTGATACGCAACGTAATGATGACAATCCTGCGTTCACTAACAATCAGTGCATTCCAACCACTAAAGATGACTTTCACCTTAATGATGAACAAACGAACTCAATTGTCTCGTCTGTTAACTTGACGACAATTGATGACGCAGAATGCTCTATGGTAATGAGCGCTGCCGAGTTTAACACACCCGATTTAGAAAATCCAAGTAATGTACAGACGAATTTTTCGAATGAAAATGATCAGTGTAGTGAGAGTATGACGGATCCATTTAATTCCGAAATAATGTCTGACAGTGTACATCCGACTGATAATCCTTTTTGTAAGTTGCAAAATGACCAAATGGTCACACAAAGCGCGACAACTGCAGGTACACCATTAAACAGTACTGAGAATGCAACAGCTACTTTAAGTTTGGATCAATTTATGACAATAATGCTGCAGTTTAAGAACGATCTTGGTGTAGATATCAAACAAGATAATGAAAAACTCAAACAACACTTAAACGAAAAACTTGACAATAATGACAAAAAGCAAGACAAACTTAGTGAACAGGTCCGACAACAGAGTGAAAATTTCAAACAACTTAGGGAACAGAACAGACAGCTTAGTGAACAAATTAGAGACGTTGCCGCGCAGTGCCATGACACTAAGGAACAGTTGCGCACGGAAATTGAGGCGTGTTCACAAAAAAATAGCGAAGAAATTAAATCTGTTGCGCAAGAATTAAGAGAAATGCAAACAGTCGCAACAGAAACACTCAGAGACGAAATTAGCGGAGTCGCTAAACAATGCTCTGAAAAAGCTGCACAATTACGGGACGAGTTTAAAGCAATGACGGTAGAACTTTCGCGCACTATGGACGCAAAGATAGACGCGAAATTCGAACAGCAGTACACTCAGATTAACGAGCGCTTTAGTCAGCACATACAGAACAGTAATACGCGTTTCCGCAGATTTATTCAAGATCAAAACAAAGTAAAACGACAAGTCATGGAAACAATCACGGCACAGAGACAAGAGGACAAACGTAAAATATTCGCGAAAGCGAAGACGTATGTAGACAATAATATTACTACAGTGTCCGACAAAATTAATACCATAGAACAATTGAACGCGGAATTACAGGATGAAATTTCTGATCTTAAAGCAAAAACAGATACACACACAGTAAATATTCAAACAGTGACAGATAGATTCGAACAACTAGATCTAACACAGGATTGCGATGTCATCAAAGCTGATGTTAAAAAACTGAGCGAAACTACGCGCAAGTTGCAAAAACAGATTAATGCGTCTGATTCTAAAACCGATGATCAGGTTAAAATACTGACTGAAAAATGTGATGAATTGGCCAGTCGTATTGATGTTATCGAAAATACTAATGACAATAAATCAGACGATACTGCACCGGTTTCTTTTATCCAAACACCTGAATTTCAAAATTTACAGCAGACAATTAATGAAATCGATTCATCTAACAACACGTTACGTCGGAAGTTATCAAATTTACAACAAGAAGTAACAGAAATGAAAAACATTTCAGTTAATAACATATCACAACAGACGCCACTTTATGAACATGTGTCAGACTCACGCAGCGCGTATAATTTGGGTAATCTGCAGAGAGTACGGGACTTAGATTCCGAACAACCACAGTTCAATAGATACTCTTACGATCCTGAACCTGTTCCATTACACAGAGATGATAATTTCGACTATAAACATTTTCTGTCAGTAAGAAAGTTCAAAATATTTAAAAACGATAGAACGCAGATTCACCCACTGGATTGGATTCAACAGTTTAGCTTTGCTCTTCCACCGACTTGGCCTGTAACACATAAACTTGAATTTATTTGCAGTTTTTTGGAAGGCGAACCGGCAACTCGTATGAGACCGATCGCGAGACAGTGTTACTCGGTAGAGGAATTTCAGAATGCTTTTCTGTCAGCGTACTGGTCGAAGACGACACAGCGCGGAATTAAAGATCAACTAATTAGTTTGCCAAACTATGAAAACTCAAATTTTCCCAGTGTAACGCAATTTTTTGAGCACATGGTACAACAAAACCAGTACCTAAGTGAACCGTACAGTGAATCCGCACTTATACAACTATGCATCTCTAAATTACCACGGTCATTACGAGTGTCACTTCTAACGGGCCAGCAAAAAGAAAACATTTCAGCATTCAGAGATCTTTTACAGCTCTTGGAGGTACAGCAATCCGATTATTCTTTTGTAAACAAAAACTTTTCGTGTAACAACCAAGGTCAACAACAGTACTGCAATCATGATCAGGGACGTAATTTCAATCGGAAAGATAACAGACGCTTTAGGAACGACAACTACCCGAACGTCAATAACAGGCAAAATTCTAATTATCAATACCGTCAAAATTTTCAGCAACAGGAACAACACTTTAGTAACAATAGAGGTGTTTCACAACAACAACATCAAAACCAGCCGGTTAACATACCTAACCAACAATGGAATACACAAGGTCAACCAGGCTTTAATGTTTCGCCGCGTGGACGTATAGCCCCTGGTCCAACAAATAGTAATGTACGTCAGCAAGGAAACAACTACGTACAAAGAAGACAGTATTTCAATTCCTATCGTAATGCACCGTATAGGAATGACTATTACGACAGACGTAAAAATAATGAAGACAATTTTCAGCGAACATCTAACAACAGTCGGTCATACCAACAGCAAAATCATACGCAAGAACATATTCTCATGAATGAACCCGACAGTAGGTACCATCCAGAGCGTAACACGCCTGGAAGAAGTAATAGGACAGTTCAAATAGTCGAAATGCCACAGAATCCTCCTAATAATAATAACACGTCAGATAGAATCTGACTAGATAATGTACAGGACGCATCTTCCAATAATACAAGCACTACCTTAGACACGCAAAATGTTGTTCACGAAAATGTAATTACTTTTGACGACATCAGAGACACTCTTTTACAGGAAAGACCAGTTATTCAGAAAACCATTTCACATCCTGTTATCGAAATTAAAATTGGTTCATCAAAATTCTCAGCAGTAATTGATTCCGGCTCACCTATATCAGTAATAAATGAGGAGACTTTTAATGAGTGCAACAAAGAGAATACCTATCCGACATTACCTTTAGGCAAAACAAAAGTGAAGGGAGCAGTATCGAGTAAAGGAGTAGACGTTAAATTACAGACGCATTTATCATTTTGTATTGGAGGTCATACTTTCCACACTAATTTTTGGATTGTTCCTTTATTGACAACAGACATTATTTTAGGCACGAATTTTCTGGTACAACACCACGCAGTTATCGACTTTCAGAATTCTTATTTAATGTTAAAGGATGAAAATGTACAATTGGCTTTAGAATTTCAGCACTCTTTATCTGCGGAAGAACAAACAATTAACCGCACAGAGGTCATTTCCGCAACACGTAACATAGACTGTAATCCCACATTGTTCACGGATACGTACGTACATAACTATAATACTCCAGACGAAGCTGACTACGACGTTATGCAGTTAATTTCTGATAAGGTTAAAGAGAGCAGTGCAACTACAGACGACGAACGAACGCAATTACACAAAATTCTTTTACAGCAAGCGCCAGTTTTTGACAACATTCCTGGTACTATGTCCGGCTTTATGTATGAATTTCAAGTCAAACCGCACGACACATTTAAAGCAAAGCATTATCCCATTCCATATATTCACAGAGAACAGGTTAAAAAAGAGCTGCAAGATATGCTTGATCAGGGAATTATTGAACCAGCAGTTAGTCCGTACATAAACCCGCTACATATTGTTCAGAAAAAAGATGGCTCACTTCGCCTTGTACTTGATTCACGTCACATTAATGACATTATTATTAATGAAACAGATCGACCACAGACATTAGAGGAACTTTTACAGAAATTTCACGGTACAGCTATTTATTCCACATTAGATTTGAAATCGGGATTTTGGCAAATTCAACTTCATCCGAATTGTAGAAAATATACAGCTTTTCTCTGTTTCGGCGACTGTTATCAATTTTGCAAATTACCGTTCGGCTTAACTATTTCTTCTGCAGCTTTTATTCGCGGTTTGAACACAATACTTCCGACAGAACTTAAGGACAGAATTACGACGTACGTAGACGATATTCTTATCGCAGAAGCTAACTGGTATGAACACAATCTGATTCTTGAACAACTGCTGCAAACTTTTCATGCACAAGGACTTACAGTTAACCTCAGTAAATCGCATTTTGGCAAAACTTCCATAAAATTTCTTGGACACGTAATTTCAGCAGAAGGCATTGCGCCTGATCCAGAAAAACTTCAGGCTCTACGTGACATTAGTGTTCCTACGACGAAGAAGCAATTACGCAGTTTTTTGGGCTTAATTAATTTTTTTCGTAAATTTATTCATCACTCTGCTTTAGACACACCCAGATTATGTCAATTAACAGGTAAAAACAGTATTTGGTCTTGGGATAAGCAAGCACACTCTGAATTCATGAACCTGAAACATGCTCTGTTGAATGCTCCACTGTTATCGCACCCCGATCTTACTAGAAATTTTTCCATTGCTACCGACAGTTCCAACACCGCTTTAGGCGTACATATTTTCCAGGAAATAGAAGAAGATGGTTCAACAGTTATTAAAAACATCGCATTTGCAAGTCGCATTTTGTCACCTGCTGAACGAAATTACTCCGTTACAGAACTTGAAACATTATGTGTTGTATGGGCTTTTATGAGATTTAGGCACTTTCTTTATGGCAGACATACCACAGTTTACACAGATCACAGAGCGATACAATTTTTACTTTCAGCCAAATTTACTCACGATAGATTAAGTAGATGGAAACTTTATTTACAGGAATTTAATTTTACAATAGTTCACATTCCCGGCACACAAAATGTTATAGCAGACGCACTATCGCGTTCTCTCGGCAACAATCAGCAAGACGTAGCAACCCACTTCTGCAAAGCAAATTTCAGTGTCATGTACATTCAACAAGTTGCATTTGAAAACTTTATTTCATCGTCATTACAGGACATAGCAAAAGAGCAAAATAAAGACAACGTGTGGAAAGAAATTAAACAGCTTTGGCAAGATAAGAATAATGTTACGATTAGGAACCACTACACTGTACGCAATGACATTCTGTTTCGCCGCTCTCATCCTGACAGCAACAATTGGTTATTATGCATTCCTGACGAACTGGTTAACAAATTAATTTGGTACACTCATTTAAGTTACGCACATTACGGAGCACGAAAATGTTTTCTTATACTGAGACAGAACTGTTATTTTACCAACATGGAAAAACGTATACGACGAGTTTTAGCGTCTTGTAAAATTTGCCAGAAAGCTAAATCAGACACCACTTCACATATTCCTCCTTTATATCCCATTATACCTGTGAAATTAAGACACATGGCCGCAGTAGATATTTTTGGTCCGATTCCGAGAACTAACAGAGGTTTTTGCTACATTTTTGTCGCTGTTGAGCTCACTTCAAAATTTGTTACTTTCACTCCGTTACGCAAAGCTACTGCTAAAACTGTTTCGAAAGCATTTGTAAAACATTTTCTATTTCATGTAGGGCATGTAATGAAAGTAATTTCTGATAATGGATCTCAATTTCGTAGTAGTGTATGGACACGCATGTTACGAGCTAGAAACATTTCTCCGATCTATATATCCAAGTACCACGCTTCTTCGAACCCTTGTGAAAGATTAATGAAGGAAATTGGTAAGCTGTGCAGAATATACTGCCACAAAAGACATATTGATTGGGATACACACATACTCTCATTCCAAGATGTAATTAATTCCATTCCAAATGAATCCACTATGCTATCTCCGACTGTTATACTGAAAAACGTTGAACCACCGAACAAAATTAAAGAATTAATAGAATTCCCCAAAAATCGTCGCCTACGACACCACGAAATAATTGACATTGCGCTGAACAACATCAAACGTGCCGCAGAGCGCCGGAGAAGACAGCAAAAACAGGTTTGTACACGCCGCGACTTTCACGTTGGACAGAAGATATTAGTACGTACACACTATTTATCCAGCAAATTAAAGGGTAAGTGCAGTAAATTTGAACTTCTATACGCAGGTCCGTATCGGATTCGCAATATCCCTCACCCCAATGTTGTACACGTCGAAACTTTGAGAACCAGAAAATCGAAAGGCAATCACCATATCTCAAACATTAAACCGTTTATTGAGTGAAACCACTGTATGATTCAACACACTATGATGCCATTTACTAATGCAATTAATTCACCTGACTAATTATTGATGATTATCGTATTTTTTTCTTGGCAAGTGCCCGGCAAGGTAAGGTTAGCAGGTCGCTCTTCTTGTCGTTACACATCAGACCGTGCATATTTTTCCAGATGAATTTACACATTTACGACTATTTCTGCAATTATATTTATGTGACTACTTATTGATGATTATCGTATTTTTTTTCTTGGCAAGTGCCCGGCAAGGTAAGGTTAGCAGGTCGCTTTTCTTGTCGTTACACATCAGACCGTGCACATTTTCCATTTTTTTGTGTATATGACTGTACTCCAGTTTTGTTTGTATGCACTATGAAATAGTTAAGATATAACACACACCAGTCGACTTTGACATTTTTTTTTGTCTTATGACATCTCAACATCGTGACTGTTTCACATTTTTTTTGCTACTGCATTGTATTATTCTGTGTACATTTTTTCGCATCCGAACACTGTCAATGTCTTGGACATATTACGTTTTCTGTCATGTTATGCTGTATGGTTAATTGTGTCACCATAAACCAGTCATTATTTAGTGGGTATAGGATTTAAATGCAAGACATTAATCTTTGTTCATCAATTTCAGAAAGGAATGATGATTCTAAGAAATAAATTTAACATAAATGGGAATTTCACCTACGGAATAAACGAAAGGAGATGCAATAACTTTATGAGGAAGAGTAAAGGGATCAGGATTAACAAACATTAACAAGAATATACTATACTCATCGAAGAATAGCAGTCTTAACTAATTTTTTCTTTCAGAATACAAGGTGATTGATGCAGGCTGTCAGAGAGAACTACACATCTTAGTTTTAGTGATGAAATATGCTAGAGATAAGGAATAGTTGTATAATGAGTAATGAAGTGATTTTTTGCAGATGATAATGAATACTGATGAATAATGATGAAGGATATGATGTTATGAATAATGAAGTTTTTCTTTACAGGTGACAGATGAGGATAATGTTGAAGTTATGTATTTATGCTACGTAGTTATTTAAGTATTTGTTGCAGTTTGCTTTGACAGCAGGTGTTACATTGCATAGTAGGATGACGGAAAGTTTTGGAAAGGACAGCTATGGAACACATTTTATACACATTTCACTACTTGTTAATTCGAAGTTCACTACTTTTCAGCATAGTGTGCGTTTCTTCTTTCAGGTCAATAATCCGTTTTTGTATTTTTTCCAGGAGAAGTTTTTCATGACACTTACTAAACCTGTTACTTATTATACCTGTTCTAGTACTTGCATTTTTATATTTTTTACCCATTTGTGTTTATCATTTATAAATGTGATCACATGTACTGCCTTGTTACATAATCTTGCTACAGCTGACTCATGACGAATGACGTTACCTATCCTCATTTGCAGCAATAGGTCAAAAGCAAAAAGTATTATGCCTCAGCAATTAATTATCGATCCCAACGCAATGCATTGCTACCAAAAAAATGTATTACCAGTCCCACATAATGTCACTAGTTTATGATAATTCTGAATAATACTGATCAACTCTGAATAGCATGTCACTCGAGTAATGATCTCTTAATGAGACTATATTCAAAATAATGCTTTGTCACTAGCTAATAACTGCCACTGTTTATTGTAATGCCTGTGATTACTAATGATTTGACTGTAATTAACTGATTTTTAATAATGACTTTGTAATGATCTGAATAATACTGAATGATGAACTATGTTTTATTCTATTCAATACTTGATGGCCACTGAGTGCCAATAATTAATGTCAATCAACGAAATTGTTATTAATTATGCCATTAATTAACTCTTGTTTTCAATGTTCATAATTTGTAATTGGAAATAAATGTGACTGTTTCATAATGCTTTGTAATTAGGAAAAGACTAATGATTCTTAATAGATTGGAATGACACATAATTAATTAACTATGGTACTGTTTAATAATGCTTTGTAATTAATTAAGGCTACAAATGATTAATTAATTAACTGTAATTAGACAAATGATTAATTAACGACAAATGATTAATTAACTGTAATTATACAAATGATTAATTAACTGTAATTAGACAAATGATTAATTAATGACAAATGATTAATTAACTGTAATTAGGAGAAGAGTAATGATTCTTAATTATACTCTGTAACTGAAAAGAATGCGATTATTTCATAATATTTTGTAACCAGGAAAAGAAGGCTACTGATTCTATGTAAAACAATTAATGAACATTTTTCTGTAATACTACATACTTGGTACAGAAATGTTCAATAACTGGGCTATGAATGCCACGAACTATCAATGAAGACTGTAATTGTCAATATTATGTGACTTGATGTCCTTCACCTCATAAGCTAACTACCCTGAATTACTGCAATGTCCATTTGTCCTGTTTATCCCAGTGATCATGGAGCACTATATTTGGTTTTGCACTAATTCTACGTTGGTGTGCCTTGTAAGAGTGTGGTGTTGACACGACATGCTGTCCACCACCATGAGCGATGAAGACATTATTATGGTCCCACTGTTTGGTGTACCTAATGTACTGCCAAAATGAAAACATGGAACATTACTACGACAGTTCAGTGTCTTGGCTACACTGATAAATTCTGATGGGAAAAGAACTTCAAGTTGTGTCACTTGGTGTTGTACTACTGTGGTAAGATATGGACTTTCAGAGCAGCTGTGTGCAATCTAAAGTGCTACAACCATGATGCAATCCTTCCCTTTCCTATCCTGATTCTTGTCACATAAAGAAAAATTTTTTTTTGGTAACATCATTTATGTTCATAGGTTATACATTTTTCGATTCGCTAAACTCCAGTGTGAGTACACTTATGTCACTGGTCGACATGATGTTTGCCATTATGTTTATTTGTTGTGAAAATACTAAAGACATTTTTCAGTGCATGTGCACTTTGAACATGAATTTTTTTTTTTGCCATTATGTTTATTTGTTGTGAAAATGCTAAAGACATTTTTCAGTGCATGTACACTTGTCAACATAATATTTTTTGCCAGTCTGTTTATTTGTTCTGAATATGCTAAAGAATTTTTTCAGTGCCTGTGCACTTTGTTATCTGTCAAATAATTTGTATATACTTTTCTGATTTGCTACTATGTTTTGTACTCACATTTTGTCTTTGTCTGATATATTTTGTACTTAGTGCGTGTGCACAACATTTACTTTATGTACTACATCTAATTATTCTTGCCAGTCTGTTTATTTGTTCTGCATATGCTAAAGAATTTTTTCAGTGCCTGTGCACTTTATCTGTCAAAAAGTTTGTATATACTTTTTTCTGTTTTGCTACTATGTTTAGTATTCACATTTTGCCCTTGTCTGATATATTTTGTACTTAGTGCGTGTGCACAACATTTAAATATTCTGTAAGTTGTAGGATTTTGTTAATTAAAGAAAAATTTTGCCGCGCTTGGCAAGTCCAAATGACTCACCATCGCTGCCAAATTTTTGCCCCCCGAGTGGAGGGTTATGAAACACGTATGTAACGCAGCAGCGATGGCGAGGCATTGTAGCATCTGTGACCAGAGAGTATGCGCTTGACCGCGCGAGTGTTGCGAGCGGTTCTCAGTCAGTAGTAGTCTTTGCGAGTTAGTTGTCGCTATGCAGAGTAGCAGTCAGTCAGTCGTTGCGAGTCTGTAGCTCTGTCTAGTTGAGAGCAGTACTCAGTCTGTAGTCGTCATGCAGAGCGGTCGGTCAGTAGTAGCAGCCCAGTGCGGTTGTGTGATGTAGGCGGTCGGCAACAATGGTCAAGATGAGGAATAAGGTATACTGTTAATTAATATAATCATTAGATAATGAAAAATTTTATTTATTGTAATTATTCTCCAACAAGTCTCTCAATAATAATTTTTTATTTCAAAAGCATTTTTTCAAAAGTTTAATTTTTTTTGAACTAAAGATCTCGTTGCACTTCCCATTTCATTCCACTTCTTTTTGAAGAAAAATTTCACTAGAATTACAAAAAAAAAGGAGAATATTATTATTTGCAATGTAGTTCCTCCAAGTGGTGCGCAACAACAAGAGCAGATATGTGACATCCATTTATTCTGAGGTAAGACTTTAATTCTGATTGTTTTTACACAGGGCCAAAAACCGATATTTCGGTTTAATTGAATTTTCTTGTCACTGAATGGACTTTAATTTTTTGAAGGATTTATAATTGAGTCAGATTGCGAATTTCACATTTGTTGCCATTGTCAGTACATTTGATTGTAGGCAGGTTACGCATAGAGCCATGTCCATCAGCATTTCTAATTAGTATCGTTATTTTTCTTTTAAAATTTTTGTGGGGAGGTTACAAGGTATGACGGTGGTAGTGGTTGTATGCTTCGCGCATCGCTCTTTTTACAGCAGCACGAATCTCTACTAACTTTTGCCTATCCTCATTCTCCCGATCTTTCTTGTATGTGGGAGTAAGTAACTTCAATAACTGTTCACAAGGTATGCGCAAAACTTCGCGTATCCAAGTATCTATTTCGAGAACCGTTGGCCTCGAAGCGCTTCGATCGGAAGTACATTGCACCGCACATGTTGTTAATGTATTAGCAGCCATGTCACTCACCGAGTTTCCGAGATATCACAAATAACGCACGCACATTGCTGAGCGCAGCGGAGTCTCCTCCTCGGTGCCACACAGCGGCAGGTTCCGATGTAAACACGACGACTGGCGGAGCGCAAGCGGCAGGTATTGCAGGCGAGCTGCCATCCAAGTACTGACCACGGGCAACGCAGCTTAACGTCTGTGACTGGACGACAACCGATGTACTCAGCGTGGTATGGCCGTTGGCGAGAATGTTACCAAACGTGCAGACGTCTTAGATCTTGTATACATTACTTGGAATTTGTCTAATGGCAGTCTCTCGCTGGAGCAAGCACTGCATTTTAAGGGAGAAATGGCCCATCTTGGGATACATCAACAGCTTTCGCGTTCAAGCACTACGCTCAAACCTAGTGTGCTAGCAGGCTACGTAATACGGCTGCGTCAGCACTCCGGTACGTGAGCCACCTTCTCATCTACCTTTATCATCGCCCTAACATTCATTTAAACACCCGTCTTTTATTGTTGAATTTTTCTTGTCTGATGCTTGGACCTCAAAGGTCATATCACAATGAAAATGGAAAAGGCCTTCAGTGAATCCAAAACTCAAGACAGAAGAAATATGTTCCGATACCGGGAATCGAACCCGGGCCTCGTGGCTGAAAGCCAGATATCTCCTGGCAAGATGGCCGCCGTGTCAGTAAGTGGATTATTATGCGCTTCGATTGTACTACGCATTCACAGTGCAAAACGGGGACCACTAACGTTCCGTTTCGGTTAGCACCACGGTGACTGAGGATAAAACACTGGCCACAAAAGGCGTGTAAATACTGTTCCTGAATTTCGTCTGCGTGTAACAGTCGTTCCCTTCACCCCGGGTCTTGGCGTGGCGCGTTGCTTCGGATTGTGAAACATCAGCATTGCTTACATCAGCAGCAGCACGCCGTCGGCCGTCGATGCGGCGTATGGAATGGTTCAAATGGCTCCAAGCACTATGGGACTTAACATCTGAGGTCATTAGTCCCCTAGACTTAGAACTACTTAAACCTAACTAACCTAAGGACATCACACACATCCACGCCCGAGGCAGGATTCGAACCTGCGACCGTAGCAGCGCGGCGTGTGACTTCGGCGACTGCGGAAACAGTTGACGCGTCAGCATGTGCAAGTAAGTAGGCCGCGAAATGTCAACCGGCGTGAGGCGTAGCGCCTTCGCATCGCTCCTGTCACTTGTGAGGACGATATCGTTATAGGCATGAGTCATCGACAGATGTCACCAGCTGACATGGACCTGAGTTACAGAACTGCATGTAGTTGTACCAGTAGGCGGCAGAGGTCAGCAGTTGACAGACAGTGCTAGCAGTCGTAGTCAAAACAATGTTGTAAAGTTATGTTTGATTAATATTTAATGTATTTGCATAATTATAATTGTTTTGTATGTGTAGTAATTAGCAGTGTGAGTGTTGTATGACTGAAGAAGAACAGAAGTAAATGAAAATTGTTTTGTTTATTCACGAAGTACCAGTTAAACTATACAAGGGATTTACTTTAATTAAATGTGCAGTCGGTTTATGGTACTAATAAATCGTGAGTAGAACACAAATTAATCGGTAATTTCAGAAGGAGTAATTTTATATTTGATTTTCTAAATTTATTTATTTAGCAATTTCCATAGAAAGAATGATTGGTCATTGAAGTAACGCGCGGGTTAGCGCAGGATAATACTACAAAATGATTTGCTGTTTGTGTTATAAGCCAATCAGAAAAATGCAGGGTCGCGCCAATCTATGCTGGGAACAAAGCCTTTGGTGTGATCTAAGGGGGTCGGGGCTGAGGGTTCGAACTAGTAACATCTCATTGAAAGCAGCTCCGACGAAAGTACTGTAAAATAGCGGAAAAATACTAATTACGAGTTTGCGAAGTAGTACAAAGTGTATTTAAGTGAACGGTATAGAGGAAGTCCGTGTGGAATTTCGGACGGAATATCAAAATTATTGCTTTTGACTGTTAGTTAAAACTGCGTGGCGTGTTGTGCGATCTAAGACTGGAACAGGTATTACGTGTAGAGCAGAGTGCACAACATTTGAGCGAGCATTTTCATAACTAAACGATCCGGTGAACTCTATTAACTTCGGTAACGGGTGTAAATACCATAAACTGGCTATGTGTGTGATTGTGGTGTGCGTGTGAACTTCACATTGTGTTGCCACTTATTGCGGACTTGGCAGTATTAACTGTGATCTTTATCGAAAAAATACACCTGAAAATTTACATTGTCAAGTTAAAACTTTTATTTCAGTAGCTAGCCACACCCCGTTTACCGGACAATTCTATGTATGTTGCGACCTGCAATAGGCACTAGTGGTCTACTATTTTCTACTACAGCTTTTAGCTAGACAAATGAATATTGCTGGACACTGGCAGGGCGGCAAAGAAAGGTAACGTGCCGCGCCGCAGGCGTGTGATTTATTTTGTCGCGTGCGATCTGTTTATGCTACAGACACAGAAGCTTGAAATGGACGCACCAATTTATATCTGTATGGTGAGCGTTTTAAGTATTAGAGCTGTTACCAAATTGTAGTAACAAACCTTTAATAATGGATACCTGGAGCGAACTCCTAAAATATCATGTTGTGAAATATTTGGGACGTGTGCAAAACTTTCCCAAATGACCAACAGCCCATTTTTCAAGTAAACAACGCGAACACTAGGAGCGATGAAAACCGTCTGCAGCCGTGAACGCTGCCGATGCGAATAGGACCCCCATTGGAAGCGGCAGAAACAGTGTGCATGATACCCCGACGGACAGATTAACATAAGGTACACCACGTAGACATTCTTGGGGGGGACCTAACACCTGAACGAAGAATTATGGAGACGCGAATGACAGAGGTTGCAGACGAGATACTGACAGAGTTACAGACAACACTTAAAGACAAGAGAGTGTCACCGGTTGCGCTTGCACCAATTAAGTACAAAATATGGGTCTTGGATCTAGAAAAGGTGAAACTTAATGGACAGAATGAAGAACTGCGAGCAGAAAATAACAGGTTACAGAGAGAACTAGCCACGGCAAAAGACCCTGGTGCACTAGATTTCATACAGCGTTTGCAGGTCGAAATATCAGAACTGAAAGCTGAAAACAATAAATGGCGTACAGGGACCAAACCTACTACTATGTAGTTTGTGGCAGTCGTTGCAACAGCCAGTGTAGGAAAACCAAAAAGCAAACACATTCCACTGACTAAAGCAAGCCGGCCGGGGTGGCCGAGCGGTTCTAGGCGCTACAGTCTGGAACCGCGCGACCGCTACGGTCGCAGGTTCGAATCCTGCCTCGGGCATGGATGTGTGTGATGTCCTTAGGTTAGTTAGGTTTAAGTAGTTCTAAGCTATAGGGGACTGATGACCTTAGAAGTTAAGTCCCATAGTGCTCAGAGCCATTCGAACCATGTTTTTGACTAAAGCAAACCCATTTCTTTAGACCAGTATTTCTCCAAAAACCTATCCTGAAATTCCTTTACAGTTTTACAAGAAACTGCGATGCCATTTGTCCATATTATATCATCTTCTTTTAAATATTCTATGGTGGGCAAAACTTTGAATAAATACTTTTGAATGCACTTTACGGTTTGGAACAAACTAATAAAACTTCCTGCACTTAATTAAAGCTGCATCTGCAGATCCAGAGGTCTGATAATGCACAGCTGTACGTGATAATTTACGGGTTTGCTCTGTAACATTAAATATTTGTTTCTCAACTACTTTGTTATGAGCAGTTGGGGTGGACTGGAAACGATTGCCTATTATCACATTCCACACTAATTACGTGATTCATCTCAGAGACAGCACCTTTAACTATCCCTACATTTTTCTTTTGCTCCCTTCAGCACGCAAAGCTACTAATTTTTCTTCCACAGTTTGCTCATATTCTACCGGTTCAACTGAAAGTCATCGCATTCTTTTATATGCTCTTTAAACTTAGTAACTACTGCAGATGTGGATTCTGTAATTAATTGTTTGCAATCGTTCTGAACAAACACTAATTTTTCCGCTACTTTAGTGTCTATTTCCGAAAATTCTGTTTCCCATTCCTTTCTCATTTGCTTGAAGTGTTCAATAAAACAAATATCCAATTCCTTTTTCAATTTAGTCAATTCCCCACTCTGTTTAATTTCTACCTTTTACATCTCGCTTTTTACCTCAGACTTTGCAGATTCCAAGTCGTATTTTACAGATTCCACATTTGCATTTACTATACTTATCTGAGTGCTTAAGGCACTTAGTATTGACAGAAGTTGGTTATTTCTCTCTCCAGCAAGTATCGGTTCGGAATACTACTGAGGATTTGAATTATTCAGAATTCAGGTACTCTCAGTCGTAAAGTTATCTTAATCATCCATAGCCCATTTCTCTACTTCCTTCTTAATTTTAATGCTAGACTCCACCTCCTCTACACTTGGCTTCCTATTAGTTGCAAAGTCATCAAACCTACCATCTAGTGGCTCTTGTTTAATTTTTAAATCTTTAAAATTGTTGGAGGGTTCACCTAGCTTACCAACAGGTGAGAACCTATCCTTGACTGCTTGCTCCGCCATTTTCTCACTCATGACGAAAACTGTTTTGAGTAAACAGAATAGTTTTCTATCGGTTAACTTTGTCTTGCGGCGGTCCGCTGTTCTTGAGTTCGTGGCGTGGTTGATGCGCGTTGCCCACCGTGCTGCGTGAGACGTCTGCTCTGGAGCCCTAGCCTCCTCTTGCTGAAGACGATGAGTAGTAGACTAGCGGGAACCCCGATATCGCCTAGCCTTTCGTGACGTCGTATTCCGTCACCTGCTGTTGCCTACGGCAGCTCTCCCAATATGGCTTCCGATCAAGTCCTGTTATACGGAGAGAGTTGACTTCTACTCAGCTCCGCTTGCTGCTCCGCAATTAACTTCCAATAGGAAATGATTTTATGCAATGGCTCGCATTGCAGAACTCCGATATTGTCTTCAAATTCTTAATCAATTTTAGAACTGCTTGATTCGTTTCACTAAGCGATTTTCTTTAATTTCTTTCGTTGCTGGGAGCGTTCATCGTTATATCTAACATGTCACCACTGAAAACTTTTCTCGCGCTTCGGCGCCATACGGGAAATTTTCAATTCACGGCCGATCGCACCACGTTGGAAGTAGGCCTATTAGTGCCAGTAGTTAGTCACTTGAACGAGTGAGGTGGCGCAGTGGTTAGCACACTGGACTCGCATTCGGGAGGACGACGGTTCAATCCCGTCTCCGGCCATCCTGATTTAGGTTTTCCGTGATTTCCCTAAATCGTTTCAGGCAAATGCCGGGATGGTTCCTTTGACAGGGCACGGCCGATTTCCTTCCCAATCCTACCCTAACCCGAGCTTGCGCTCCGTCTCTAATGACCTCGTTGTCGACGGGACGTTAAACACTAACCACCACCACCAGTTAGTCACTTGAGAGCCTTGATGCCCCAGATTGTTGTCGTGGTCTTCAGTCCTGAGACTGGTTTGATGCAGCTCTCCATGCTACTCTTTCCTGTGCAAGCTTCTTCATCTCCCAGTACCTACTGCAACCTACATCCTTCTGAATCTGCTAAGTGTATTCATCTCTTGATCTCCCTCTAAGATTTTTACCCTCCACGCTGCCCTCCAGTACTAATCCCTTGATGTCTTAGAACGTGTCCTACCAACCGATCCCTTCTTCTAGTCAAGTTGTGCCACAAACTTCTCTTCCCCCAATCCTATTCAATACCTCCTCATTAGTTATGTGATCTACCCATCTAATCTTCAGCATTCTTCTGTAGCACCACATTTCGAAAGCTTCTATTCTCTTCTTGTCCAAACTATTTATCGTCCATGTTTCACTTCCATACATGGCTACACTCCATACAAATATTTTCAGAAACGACTTCCTGACACTTAAATCTATACTCGATGTTAACAAATTTCTCTTCTTCAGAAACGCTTTCCTTGCCATTGCCAGTCTACATTTTATATCCTCTATACTTCGACCATCGTCAGTTATTTTTCTCCCCAAAAAGCAAAACTCCTTTACTACTTTAAGTGTCTCATTTCCTAATCTAATTCCCTCAGCATCACCCGATTTAATTCGACTACATTCCATTATCCTCGCTTTGTTTTTGTTGACGTTCATCTTATATCCTCCTTTCAAAACACTATCAATTCCGTTCAACTGCTCTTCCAAGTCCAAGACTGTCTCTGACAGAATTACAATGTCATCGGCAAACCTCAAAGTTTTTATTTCTTCTCCATGGATTTTAATGCCTACTCCTAATTTTTCTTTTGTTTCCTTCACTGCTTGCTCAATATACAGATTGAATAATATCGGGGAGAGGCTACAACCCTGTCTCACTCCCTTCCCAACCACTGCTTTCCTTTCATGTCCCTCGACTCTTATAACTGCCATCTGGTTTCTGTACAAATTGTAAATAGCCTTTCGCTCCCTGTATCTTACCCCTGCCACCTTCAGAATTTGAAAGAGAGTATTCCACTCAACATAGTCAAAAGCTTTCTCTAAGTCTCCAAATGCTAGAAACGTAGGTTTGCCTTTACTTAATCTAGCTTCTGAGATAAATCGTAAGGTCAGTATTGCCTCAAGTGTTCCAATATTTCTACGGAATCCAAACTGATCTTCCCCGAGGTCGGTTTCTACTAGCTTTCCATTCGTCTGTACATTATATTAAATTGGGTGCACAGCGTGCCAATGTCCACCTCACGTTTGTTATGTGTCGTAAGCACCACAGCCCACGACCTTTATATTTCTCGAAGATGCTTGGCTCTCAAAGATCGTCCTGCTCTCCGGCTCTCGATGCTACTCACTGTAAATAATAAATCAACCAAGAAATGTCGTAATGAAAAAGGGTGTGGCAGCAAATAACAACATGGACCTAACGTGATAAATAAAATATACTTCAGAGGTGCAGTGTCCTCAAATAAAGCACATGTTACAACAGCAAGGGATTGCTATTACAGTATTTTTTGGCACCTGTAGTTGATCCGAGAGCGCACAAATGACAGACTATCAGGCTAACGTCTTTCCTTACACGCCTTATGATGACACATCTCTCATTTATGTTCATAATTTATCTTCACAATGAATCAGGTTCTGTCCTTCAGAACAAGGCAATAAGCGTTAGTCGCTTCTAGAACAATCTGTTTTCTCTTTACGTACATAGAATTTAGATACCGGCTCCACATATAGTTAAACAATTAATTTTGCATCTTAGGTCATCATAATTAATTTTGCATCTTAGGTCGTCATAATTAATTTTGTACTGCCACGCGGGACTTCTAGTGATGCACCTACCACTAACACTCGCTCGCCTGAACATTACCACATTACACAATGAATTTAAATTCGTTTAACTGCAATCGATTCTACGGCCGTCTTGCTTACAGTAATACCTTGAAGACTTATCGGAAATTCACACCAGCGCCGAGCCATGCAAGAAATCACTTACCCGTGATGATGAGACTGCATCATGATTGCGATACGTGGTTCTACCGTTGTCCTAAAGTTCATCACAGTTCCAATGAGACTTCGTATCACACAGTCAAAATCAGTGCCTCGTGTATGCTTTTACTGGCGTATTAGATTCCGGAATAACCTGTTGCTACTCAACTGCTGTTCCAGACACTCGGAGCAATGGCAGGAAAGCCATTTGTACTATAAAAATACTCACTGACCGGAGTCTTGAAGGACCCAGCGCGACTTTCTAGAACGAAAACACCAACCCCAAAACTAGTGCGCCCCTCCCCTTTTTTATGTACCTCCGCGCTGATCAGTAATCACATTGTTACACGTTATAAACTAATGAAAGAAAATAGCATGTAAGAGAGGAGATCGTTTTCTTAAGCCCTCCCCTCAATTACGTGCTTTAGGTTACATTTAAAATACATTTTTCTTGATCTGAAGGGTTAAAAACAAATGGGAGTATTTTCACTCGATGCCGATATCACGCAACGGAACGGTACTGCTATGCTGAAATTGTTCTAGAAGGTTCTAGAAACTATCAATTTCCCCGCGCAACTAACACTCCCATCTGCACCCAGCCACATCAACCAGTGCGCCTTCTCGATTGAGATGACTCAGAGCCTTCTATACCTATTGTTTGATATATGCCTGCCCACTGCCTTCTGCATACTCTCTTTTACATTTACTTTGATTAATATCGAAAATATATTAATTCACGTCGCCTTATGAGTGACATGCATTACTTTTGTTTAAATTTGGGTGAAGCTCTTACATTATTATTATTATTATTATTATTATTATTATTAAAATTACTTTGAAGCATTTAAATAAAAATGCAAAATAGAGCTGGTATATTTATACAGTACTACATAATATAGTTCCTACGTTACAGACACTAGCTATTTACATATATATAAGTTCTCAAGAAATAACTGTCGAGAGAAAGAAAACATGTGCCTCTCCGTCTTCTCTTCGGGTATTTGGCGAAATTGCCTGATATGGTGCCCATCACTGCTGGGATCTTCTTCTCTCTCTCATTTCTTGGCCCTTGTAATTTCTCGCCTTTAAGGGGAGCCTGTCACTCTCCATTCTTTCTAGGTGTTCGTTCCATTTTCTCCTACAATCTACAAATGTTTAGTCCTTCTGTAAGATCTTCATTCCTTAGTCTATCTTCTATTGTGTCACCTTTAACTCGTATCAGAAATTTTATTTCTGCTGCCCAAATATCGCTTTCTTTCTTTTTGATAACCACCTAGATCTCACTTTCATAGAGCAGTGTAGAATTTAATTTGAGTATCTTTCCTAGTTTTGTTTTCAAGGTTTCTCTTAACTGTTCCACGTACCCAGCTGAATTTACTAAGCTTAATTTCTATATCTTTGCTGTGGCCGTATGTCACCTCACATCCTAAGTGACTGAAGTGATTTACTTGCTCAAAAATCTTCTGATCTACCACTATTTTGGTTCTAATGTGTTTCTGCCCAATGAAGGCTATTGTCTTAGTTTTTCCTGTTGAGATCTCCATGTCAGATTTCGCTCTTAATTCTTTCTGTAAGGAAATTCCTTCCAGAGTGTCTTGTTCTTTGTCTCCTATGATCATTGCATTGTCAACATATAGTTAATTATTTAAAAGAGCCCTCCTGTCTAGATATATATACCTTTTAAAATCCTATTTGTTTTATTCATGTAAAAGTGAGACAGAATCGGGGAGATGCAACAGCATTTTCGTACTCCTTTGGTGGTGGGTAACTCATTAGTCATTTATCGATTGAGCTCTAGAATGATAATCGTGTTGTGATAGAAACTTTTTGTCATAGTTTAAAGTTATTCACTCTGACTTGATCTTATAAACTTTAAAACGTTTGACTGCTTTCTCCTCAAAACTGAATGTACTGTCCTCCGTTATAAAGAGGTTGAGCTGAAATTACTATTGCGAACAGCGTGTCTCAGTGCACACATTTACATAAAGACAAAACTAACTGGCGTTCATTGTGCAGGAAGTTAAATTGAAACTGTTACTCAAAAACCACTGCCAGAATCAAGCTGTAACCTGCCCAAAAAAAATCGAAACATTGAAACACGTAACAACCCTATGAAACACGCACTGTTCACTGAACCCTCGAAAATATGAATTATAAGGATAATGCATAGAAGCCATGTAATGGAAACGTGACATGACCAACAAAAGAACAAAAAAATACGATAATAATCTCACCTGAAAAATTACAGCATTAACACTTTAAAGGCAAATCAATACTTTTTTGAACAATGATTTATTATTAATGTGCTCTTGGAAAAGATGAGCTCTGAGTCCTATTTTGGAAGACTCTATAGAAAAGCAGAAATCTTTTGAGAGATCAGGGTGAGCTAAAATACACGCAGTGAGCAGTGACTCTTTCAGACTAATAAATTCTTATTGTGCTTCATCATTCCAAAGCCAAATGGTGTTTTTGCCTGTCAAAGAACATAATGTAGATACAATCAAAATTTTCAATTTCAAAAATCTATGGTAAAAATTTAGTACTAAAAATCTTCAGAACTGTCATTTAGTAATAGATGGTGGGATTGCTGTGGTTGCTTCCAGTTTTTCAGGATCAGGTGCAATAACTTCTGGCGAAATGATATGGCCTAAAAATATCACTCATCTTACCAAAATATGATTTTTCTAATTTCACTGTCAGACCTGAATCTTCAAAAATGACTAACAAATTTTCTAAGATTTTGTTATATGTTGACCAAGTTGGTTCTGCTATTAAAATATCATCAACGTAAGTGTCTCTTTAGATAGCCTGGAAGAACAGTGTTTAGTCCACGAATAAATGCTGTTGATGAAATGTTAAACCAAAAGGCAGTTTACAGAACTGGTAACATGTCCCAAAGTATAAAAAGTCTGTGTACTTCCTGCAGTCAGGATGTAACTCTACTTTCCAAAAACTGGAGTGCAAATCTACAGATGACAATACTTGTATGCCATAGAAATCTTGTAACAAATTGTGAAGTGTCTGAGATCCGTATATTTCTGGAAGAATGATAGTACTGATCTGATGTGGGTCCAAGACCCACGTAATTGAACTATCTCTTTTCTCACCTGTGTGCAGTGGACTGCTGTAGGAGCTGACAGGTGGCTCAGTAACACCGTTTCCTAACATCAGCTGTATCTCATCATTCTCCTTTGCTCGGTAATGAAGCAGTGTTACATGTGGTCTTACACAGAATTTGTTGTGCTCTCTAACCTGGAAATGGTATTGAAATCCTTTGATGGTGCCGGTTCTATATGTAAACACTACCACATATTCTTGCAAAATATCGCTAAGTTCTTTCCTGTCGTGTTCACCACAGTTCTCTGTTCCCTCTACCTTTGCTGTATTAGTGTACTTAGATGATTACCTGATCGTAACTGGCGTTATTTGTAGAATTATAAGCTGTGTTACTGTCAACAGAATCGATTTAACAATGAAAAAAATCGTTGCATGGGAAACACGAGCGGCTGATCTCTTCTTGTGAACTTAATTAATCTTCAAATTTTAAAATGACATGTTGATCTGATATCGTTATATTAATTTCTGCATGATTAAAGTTCATTACTGCTTTGTATTGATTAAAGAAATTCAGACCTAAAATTATTTGAGTAGAGAAATGAGAAAGTTCGTAGCAAAACTATGTCCCTGACAACTAAAATCCAGAAAGGTGTCATGTTTAATATCAACAGTCTTTTTCCACAATGGCACCTTGTATTTTAATTTTTGTAAGAGGTCGCGTTGAGCAAAGTATTTTTTTTTTGTACATTTATTATATGCTGACTCGTTGGTTACTGATATTGCGCTACCTGAGTTCAAAACTACAGAAAATTATTAGTAGCAATGCAAATGTTGATTACATGGTGTACAACTTGTTTTGGTCCAACTTCGTTTTACTGGAGCAAAATGCCACTAATATCTTCGAATTGCATAAAGTTAATAGTTATGGTATCAAAGTCTTCTGTTCACAGCCTTTTCCCTTCAGCTGCCAGGACCTGAAGTAATTGTTTATTCTTTTTCCTTGTCGCTGACTGTCATTAGGTGCCGATGATCTAACTACGATTGTCCCTATGTGCCATTGTGGTGATGATCTACCATAGTTCTGCCATATAGACTTGTTTTACTGTCAGTTGTTACCTAAATTTCCATGGTTGTACCAGGTGATTTGACCTGACTGATTAAATTGCTGATTACATGAAGCTCCTTGATTATTATTTGCTTGTTACTATATTTACGACTGTTTTCGAAACGATATTTATTTCCAGAAAAAGAATTCGAATTGTGGCTTCTGAAATTGCGGCTCTTTTGTAGTCGTTTCGGTGCCAGACTTGCGTGTCGTAAGGATCGTGTCTATGGTTCAAATGGCTCTGAGCACTATGGTACTTAACATCTGAGGTTATCAGTCTCCTAGAACTTAGAAATACTTAAACCTAACTAACCTAAGGACATCACACACATCCATGCTCGAGGCAGCGGTCACGCGGTTCCAGACTGAAGCGCCTAGAACCGCACGGTCACACCGGCCGGCGATCGTGTCTATGATTGCGTCTGTTTTTACCATAAAATTCATTATATAATCTACCGTTATTCCTATTGTCATGTCGTGAGCATGAGTAATCGTAATTATCAAACATATGGTCAGCTGATTTTTCTGTTACAGCATGATTACTGTATAGTTCCAACTCTTCCAAAAATCTCAAAAATTCTTCTAAATCGTCCTTACACCTGCTTGCCGAGATCATTTGACGTAAATGTTTTGACAGTTTTGTGGGGCAAATTCTAATTAACTCACTTGGGCTGAGCGGATGATAGAGGTATTGCTTCTGCCACATCATGTCCCCAAAATACTGTATTGGACTTGAGAATTCCGATTGTTCAAAGTTGTTCGACCTGATTATATCCTCCTGTGATGAACACCAGTAAGCAGAAAAAAAGTCTGTTAAAAGTCCTTTTCTGATTGACGATCTCTTATAACCGATCGCATTCTAACTGTTGGCTCATTTTCTAGGTATCCACACATGAATTATAGCTTTTGTTCAAGGGGACCAGTTTGGTGGTAATGCATAGATAAACTGATGAAGCCACGCCCTAGCACGAATGTTGTTAGTGAAATTTCGAAAAAATTTTAACTTTCGTACAGTGAGGAAGTGTTTAAAAATTTTAACTTTCGTACAGTGAGGAAGTGTTTATATTCAAATGTGCCTTTGTGCCCTGGAGCAGCGCTTTCGGGGTTGTGCCAAGCGCTTTGTTTGTTGTCAAATCTCCACGTGTTGAATGGTTCACGTTGGTAATCTCCTAAATGCCATAAGTTACTAAGGTCGTCTAGGAATTCACAGTGTGGACTTGTATTACTAGGTATAAACTCTTGTCTATGGTTATTAATGTTCAATTTTTCTCCAATACACGAAAGTTGTACCTGTATGGTTGCAATGTCATTCTGTTGTTGTTTATTGATTTTTATCTGATTTTTTTGAAATGTTTCGAACAGTGGTATTCGGCTGTATCCATGAAGTGCACACGCACTGTGTCATCGGAATCTCGATCATTGTTGGCAGACAAATTTGTCATTTTTGTGCATAGTTCGTCCATTTCTTTTGAGATGTTACTTATTTATTCTTTCTGTACTTCTGATCGTAACTGTAAGATTACGAATTTTTCGGTAATCTCTTTGACATTCCCTTGTAATAATACGGTCTGCTTTTTCACCTCAGTGACTGTTTCATTGGGGACGGCCTCGCTAATTTTCACCCCTGTTTCTGCGCGGTCGCTTTTTAAAACTTCTAATCGGTTAGTTAAGGTTTGTATCTTTTCTTGCGCCTGTTTGCCTTCTTCCCTCAGCCGTTGGAACTGAGCATTATTTTGTTCTTGCGTCTGTTTCATCTGTATGCTTGTTGGTTCCTTCGCAGTTGCGACTGTTTAAGCTTCTGAAGTAGCATCTGAAACATCAATGTTACGTTTTGATCTGAATTCGTATTGTTCGACATAGTGACAGAGTTCGATCTACTAGAAACAAACGATGCGAAACCTGAATCTGTATTAATCAACTGCATATCGTTAACTGTGGTATTCACTGTCTGAGGTCCGATTTGCATATTATACATTGGTGACTTATCGCCTAACGATTATTGTTTAGTTTGACAACTATCGCTCGTTTCGCAATTTCGTTCTATTTCAGGTGTAGGTGTTTTTTCCTGTAATTCCGTAATTAGATTACATTTAGTGCTGTATTGACGCAAAGTGGTAACTGTTCATTATTAAACGAGTTAAACGACACGCTTTCGCTGTGTTGCGTCAGGTTCTGCTGCTGCTCGTCTCTTCGCTGAACGCATTTGGTATTCACTGTTATAACAAAGTGAGATTCACAACAATTACCAAAATCGCTAAAACTGTAATATGATTTATCGCTCAGAAGAAATTTTTAAAAAAATGCAGTAACTGAAAATATGACGTAACCGTTGGCTAACAGCAAAGTCCAATAGTCAAATTTTTACACGTAATGAAACTTCGTCACAAGTACTGAATATTTGTTGCACAGAATGAATATTTGTCACACGTCAAGTACCTGAAAACTTTAAAAATTTCACTCGTAACAATTACATAAAAGAAAGAAAGAAAGAAAGGTGAAATTATTAGTACATAGAACATACGCTGTGCTGTGTGCTGTAGGAAAATAAAACGAAGAAATTGTGCCAGCGGACAAAATTCAAAGCAGTGGTAGACAAGTGAAAGCTATTTGCTGTGACGGGATCGTTCGTTTGTTAATGAGCATTAAATTATTTGCCCGCTTTTTACATAAAACTGAAAGTACTGTCCTCTGTTATAAAGAGGTTGAACTGAAATTACTATTGCGAACAGCGTATCTCAGTGCACACATTTACATAAAGAAAAAAGAAAATGGCCTTCGCTATGGAAGAAACTAAATCGAAACCATTACTCAAAAACCAGTACCAAAATCAAACTGTTCACTGGCCTAAACAATTGAAACACTGAAAGTATGTAGCACTCCTGTGAGACACACTATTCACTGGCCAATTAAAAATCTGATTTGCAAAGAAACTGCCTAGAATCTGCGCAATGGAAACATGAGATGAGAAACGAAAGAGCCAAAAAAATATGAAAAGAATCTAACCTGAAAAATTACAGCATAATCAGCACAGCATGAAGCAATCGCGCCAACTAAAATATGTTAAAGTAAAATTAAACTACTGGGAGAAAGATTGGCTGATTTTCTCATACAAAAAATACTTCTTACTTGAAATGAAAATACTAATGCGTTCATTAAAATGACAATGCTGTTTTTCAAACTCTTATTTCACATGAACATAAAACTCACAAAAAACCAAAAACTTAATTTATTTACAAAAGTCTGAGAATGCAATGTTTTTACGATTAGGCAAATCGAAATGAATTAAACTAAACCGAAGTCGGGAGGTGGACTTTTCTGTTGCAACAGTCAGTAACATTATCAGTACGTGCCAGCAAAAATTGTTACCTTAAAAACATACTCATAATGCAAATCGAGTCTCTCTGTTCCGTAAATGGTGCGTCTGTGAGTCCTTCCATCAAATTAATAATTCCTAACAATTTTCTTCAGCAAAGTCCTCCTCCAATATCCACTACACTAAAACGTAAAAATTCTAGCAGCTTATTCCAGGTCCAACACTCAACAATTCTTCGCTATACTACTGAGCCAAAGATACAAAACTTCAGAGATACTACTGTCACTGCCGTACGTTACTGCTTATATTTCCACTCATTCTGATACCACCACCAAATAAATGACCAGTACACCTACATATGTCCACTTTTCGCAGTTATCAGACGTTTCGGGTCTGCCAAGGTTCTGTGTATTGACAGAGTCAAAAACTTTTCTAAAATCGATAAAAGAAATGTGTGTTTCTTTGTTATAGTCCCTGCATTTTGTATTATCTGTTGTAATATAAAAACAGCATCTATTGTTGAGGATTCTTTCCTACTTTCCTAAAGCCCATTTGTTCCTCATGCAGTACTACTTCCACTGTGTTTTTGAGTTTTGTGTTTAAAGTCTTACCATCCACTAAACTTATTCCTCTATGGTTAATGCATAGGCTTTTGTTTCTTTTTTTAAAAAAATTGATATTATCTGGCAATCTTACAGTCTTTGGAGATATTGTTGCTCGTTCAAAATTTGTGTTAGAGATGTAGCAGTCGTAGATGTATCCTTATATATTTTAGCAATTCAGCATTATTACCATCTCATCCTGTGGCGTTTATGTTCTTAAGTGATGTTAAGGCATATGTTATTTCCTCAGACTGTATTTCATCTAATCCCTTGTCACCTACTTCCTTATAGGATTGTATCTTTTCTGCTATGGAGCTGGTTAAGTATTTTATCCAAATTTATAGTCCTGTTCTTTTTTTTCGACAGCTTCTCCCGCTGCTCTGTCTATCACATTCTTTAGATGTTGCTGTTTTTAATCTATATTATCTTTAGCTTACAACTTTGCTGGTTCTTTATTTAATTTGCTTTGATAAAGTTTGATGCCGTTCTCTTCAAGCAAGTACACTTTATAAACGCTTTGATCTTGTTAGTAACTTATTTGCTTTGTCATTTTCTTCCATTTCGGGGAAAGATATATTCTGGAGATTAGCAGTAAATTATCTGTTCTGTACCTTGTCCTTTTTAAAACTCTTCCATCGCTTACTTGACCTGCTACCTTATCATGTACTAAAATGTAGTCAATAACGGATCTAAGACATCTACTGGTAAAGTATACTTACGTATATCTCTTTCCTTAAAAAGTGAGTTTGTTATTTTTTACAGTACTGTAGGCGGCAAAATCTCTGATCATTTTTCCATTTTCATTACATACGAGTTATTTGGGGATTCATGTAGTTATTACCGACGTACTCCCAAGACGGGAGCCGCTTAGGGTGACTACACTTTGTCTGGGATGTCACCAAATGACCAATCTATCTTGGACGACACTAGCAACAGCACTACTCCCACCAATATAACTTAGTGGATCGCTGAGACACAGATACCTCCCCACCGACATTAAGGTCGTAGTCATTGCGGAGGTGAAAACGTGTTCTATGAGGTTTGATGCAGGTAAGTTAAGTATCTTACCCTATGATTACTCTTCACTTTTAAGCACTCAAAAAAATCCCAGTTAGTACATATTTACAGATAGTGAGAGAAGTTAGACTAGTTGATGCTTTTTTACTGATGATTTGCACGAGACATCGTGATAGGTGATCAGTGATTTGATTTTAATCCCAGATTGATTGGTTATGAATGAGGGAGTTGTTCACCAATTATACAAATTTATTTTCACACGTAAGTTTTTCAGTAGTGTTTTTCTTTTTTCGCTATGAGATAGATTCAAGGTACTCTTTTTGTAGGTTGAGGACGGATTAAATATTTTGGCTCAGCACAATACTATGTAGACTAAATGTCTTCATTGCCTAAGAATGGTGAATCGGTTGTAAAATTATGACTCGAAACAATACTACGTCGACTCGATGTTTTCATAGTGCAGGTGATGGTGAAGGAATTATAAAATTTTGACTCTATTCAGTACTATGTAGACTTGATAGCTTCATGTTGTGGATGATCGGCGTGTGGAGGTTGTGTGCTGTTTCCCGCATGTAGTCAGCCTCTTCCCATCACCACGTGGCATTTATCGTGGAATAGGTAAAAGGCAACATCCGCGTTACGTAGACGCTCGAGACACGCCAAGCTCAATGACATGAGCCATGAATAAATTCCCTATCTTTTTATTTATGCTCTGGGTTTAAAACTACTGATATTTAAAAGTAGCAGAGTTTATCGTTCATGGGTCGCTTATTTGTCCAAATAATTTCGCCTCAGACACTACAGCGCTGTCTATTTATGGCACATAGCCATATCGCATGCACAGCAAAAAATTTTAAATATTGAACACACACAACACTAAATGTCGAAAATTGGGTACATAGCATCGGCTAAATTGTCCGCTGCTATATAGACAGGCTACTCTTCGTGGCAACCGCTACATCTGCATCTGCATCTACATCTACACCGATGCTCCGCAATCTACCTTTGGGTGCATGGTGGACGGTGCTACGAACCACTACTAGTCATTTTCTTTCCTGTTCCACTCGCAAGTAGAAAGAAAGAAAAAAAACGACTGTCTATACGCCTCAAAGTGAGCCCTAATTGTTCGTATCTTATCTTCGTGGTACTTACGAGCATCATACACTACTGGTCATTAAAATTGCTGCACCAAGAAGAAATGCAGATGATAAACGGGTATTCATTGGACAAATATATTATACTAGAACTGACAAGTGATTACATTTTCACGCAATTTTGGTGCATAGATCCTGAGAAATCAGTATCCAGAACAACCACCTCTGGCCGTAATAACGGCCTTGAAACGCCTGGGCATTGAGTCAAACAGAGCTTGGATGGCGTGTACGGGTACAACTGCCCATGCAGCTCCAACACGATACCACAGTTCACCAAGAGTAGTGACTGGCGTATTGTGATGGGCCAGTTGCTCGGCCACCGTTGACCAGACGTTTTCAATTTGTGAGAGATCTGGAGAATGTGCTGGCCAGGGCAGCATTCGAACATATTCTGTACCCAGAAAGGCCCGTACAGGACCTGCAACATGCGGTCGTGCATTATCCTGCTGAAATGTAGGGTTTCACAGGGATCGAATGAAGGGTAGAACCACGGGTCGTAACACATCTGAAATGTAACCTCCACTGTTCAAAGTGCCGTCAATGCGAACAAGAGGTGAACGAGACGTGTAACCAATGGCACCCCATACCTTCACGCCGGGTGATACGCCAGTATGGCGATGACGAATACACGCTTCCAATGTGCGTTCACCGCGGTGTCGCCAAGCACGTATGCGACCATCATGATGCTGTAAACAGAACCTGGATTCATCCGAATAAATAACGTTTTGCCTTTCGCGTATCCAGGTTCGTCGTTGAGTACACCATCGGAGGCGCTCTTGTTTGTGATGCAGCGTCAAGGGTAACCGCAGCCATGGTCTCCGAGCTGATAGTCCATGCTGCTACAAACGTCGTCGAACTGTTCTTGCAGATGGTTGTTGTGTTGAAAACGTCCCCATCTGTTGGCTCAGGGATCGAGACATGGCTGCACGATCCGTTACAGTCATGCGGATAAGATGCCTGTCATCTCGACTGCTAGTGATACGAGGCCGTTGGAATGCAGCACGGCGTTCCGTGTTACCGTCCTGAACCCACAGATTCAATATTTTGCTAACAGCCATTGGATCTCGACCAACGCGAGCAGCAGTGTCGCGATACGATAAACCGCAATCGCGATCGACTACAATCCGACCTTTATCAAAGTGGGAAACGTGATGGTACGCATCTCTCCTCCTTACACGAGGCATCACAACAACGTTTCACCAGGCAACGTCGGGCAACTGCTGTTTGTGTATGAGAAATCGGTTGGAACTTTCCTCATGTCAGCACGTTGTAGGTGTCGCCACCAGCGCCAACCTTGTGTGAATGCTCTGAAAAGCTAATCATTTGCATATCACAGCATCTTCTTCCTGTCGGTTAAATTTCGCGTCTGTAGCACGTCATGTTCGTGGTGTAGCAATTGTAATGGCCAGTACTGTATGTTGGGGGCAACAGAATCGTTCTGAAGTAAGCGTCAAATGCCGTTTCTCTAAATTTTCTCAGTAATGTTCCCCGAAAAGAATGTCGGCTTCCTCCAGGGATTCCCAATTGAGTTCTTGAAGCATTTCCGTAACACTTGTGTGTTTCTTGAACCTACCAGTAACAAATGTAGGAGCCTACCCCCGATTTTTTTCAGTATCTCCCTTTAATCCGACGTGGTACGGATACCCAACGCTGGAGCCGTTCTCAAGAGTAGGTCTGGCGTCCTGTATCCTTTACAGATGAAGTACACATTCTCAAAATTCTACCAGGTACCGAAGTCGACCATTCATCTTTGGCACCACAATTCTCACGTGCTCGTTCCATTTCATATCGTTTTGCAACGTTACGCCCAGATATTTAAATGACTTGATTGTGTCAAGCAGGCCACTACTAATGCTGTAACTGAACATTAAAGGTTTGTTTTTCTTATTCAACCACATTATCTTACGTTTTTCTGCATTTAGAGCTAACTGCCGTTCATCACACCAACTAGAAGTTTTCGATATTTCTGTGCCTGTGTTATTGTGATTACGATGCAAAGTTCCATGCATGCACGTCCAAAGGAACAGGCACTACTACGGCGACTACAGCCGTTTGTAATACATTAAATATAATAGCAATTGCGGATAACCAGGCCGGCCGCGGTGGCCGTGCGGTTCTAGGCGCTCAGTCCGGAACCGCGCGACTGTTACGGTCGCAGGTTCGAATCCTGCCTCGGGCATGGATGTGTGTGCTGTCCTTAGGTTAGTTAGGTTTAAGTAGTTCTAAGTTCTAGGGGACTGATGACCACAGATGTCAAGTCCCATAGTGCTCAGAGCGCATTTTTGCGGATAACCTGTAGAACGGAATGACGACAATGAAAATTTGTGCTGGACCGGGACTGGAACCCGGATTTCGTGCTTAACCCGAGTGCTCGCCTTGCCATTTGGCTATCCGTGCACGACTGACGACCAAACGCAAACTCCCATATGTCGTGAACCACGCAACTGCGACCTGTACTTTTACATCCATTACGTATATTCCCACAACGGTCAGACATTGTACATGAAAGTCGCTTGCTCGGTATCGATATTGCAGTGCCTATGTTATTCTGATTACGATAGAAAGGTCCTTTGGACATGCTGAAGCAGCGGCCATCTATCCACTTAAAGAGAGAATGGCCGAAGCCAGACGATCAGTCTCCACAAAGGGCCTTCGCCTCGAGCGACGCGAACGGGCTACCTCCCGCCACTCTTTCTTTTGTGAGGGCGGATCCACCGCGTCTTGTACACTAGGAGGTGCCTCGGTAGCAGAGCCGTGGCGAAACAAGCGACACCTGAGGTGTTCCGTGTGACGCGCCAGATTCTCCGCCACCGCTACTACACCCCGAGGCAGCAGCCTGAAGGTGGCTGACTTTAGCCCAAAGCGCATTCAGCTCTTCTCGAACTGCGGCCGGCTCCTCCTGCGTCCACACACAGCATTCACACATCCTACCCTTCCTACCGAGACCAACTGAGGAAGTAAACTATATAAGCAAACAATTGCTAGATACGCAACACGCTATCCTCCTGAGGCGTCACCAATAAGCGCTGATGCCTCAGTGAACTTTGTAACACGCTGTTCAGAAGAAGAGAAAACTGCACCATAGACTGCTAGAATTTTCACTTACAAATTGTGAGCTTACAGCTCTTAAGCAGAAAAACGCGCACGACATTTAATAAATATACTACGAGAAAACACAGGAAAATATAAACACTTAACTTGCCACTCTGTAGATGTCTATCAGCAGAGAGCTGAAGCCTCGATACACAGTTCTTTCTTGTGTGTGTCTTTAAAAGTGTTCGTGTTTACGTTCTAGGCTACAAACGTTGCTCAGTGTGGCGACCATATACAACAGCCCGGACCGTTCTAGAGCTACAGTTTCACAATTGTTCGCAGCACTGTTCGAACAGTGGACCACGGAATGTTCAGCTGTCGCGACACAGCTCGTTCCCTGCTTGAAGATCGCACATTGCGTCCAGCATTCTCATCCATGGCAACAGTAACATCTTCAACAATCTGAGGTGCAATAGGCCGTCGGCCTCTCCTAGGAGCAATTCCCAAATCGCCAGTTAATTCGAACTTCCGAATCATCAGCCGCTGTACAGAAAGAGAACCTCTCCATATGCCTACAATGCGCCGATACTCTCAAATAGCATCAGCTCCATTGCTATTGTATTCATAAAACAACTTTCAGATTAAGGCCCCGCTAACGTTGTCTAGACTCATGCTGATGTCCGCACCTGTAATGCACACCGATGCTTGTGTTTCAACCCTACGTCGCCGTACCAGTACCGACGCCTAACGGCAAGTGGTGACACTAACAACGCACATCCTGCAGTGCCAGTCTGGACATCATTCTTGTAAAGTTGGGTATCCATTTGGCAAATAGTTTTCCGTCTTCACTGTCGCAAGAACTTTCTCTGTTAGTTCTTGAATGGGTGCTCATTCAAATGTCTTTCGGGGTAAGACGCAAGTTTCGCATGGGATTTTTCTCTGGAATGAGCTATTTCTTTTCTAAGCATATTTTCGAGTAGTTCTGAACGTTCAATGTCACGGACTTCTCTTGTTAGTTGTTCTACATGTCGCTTGTCCTTAATGTTTGCACTGTTATCTGACCCATAAAAACGTTTCGGTCTTTCAGTTTTGCATCTGTTACTGCCTCAACGTAAATGTGGTATTCAGACTCTGCCTGCAACCCTGAATGTTTTCTTTAAACAATTTTCCTCATCCAACCATACCTTCAGATACATGAATTTCTCTTCTCACGGCTTTGTCGACACGCTGTGGATTGCCTTCCTAGAGAATATGCTGCTGCTAAAAAACATTTACATAATTCCGTTTCCTTTCATAATTTCTGTTTACAAGGTAGAGTAAGTGCACATCAATGTAAGATATACACTCCTGGAAATGGAAAACAGAACACATTGACACCGGTGTGTCAGACCCACCATACTTACTCCGGACACTGCGAGAGGGCTGTACAAGCAATGATCACACGCACGGCACAGCGGACACACCAGGAACCGCGGTGTTGGCCGTCGAATGGCGCTAGCTGCGCAGCATTTGTGCACCGCCGCCGTCAGTGTCAGCCAGTTTGCCGTGGCATACGGAGCTCCATCGCAGTCTTTAACACTGGTAGCATGCCGCGACAGCGTGGACGTGAACCGTATGTGCAGTTGACGGACTTTGAGCGAGGGCGTATAGTGGGCATGCGGGAGGCCGGGTGGACGTACCGCCGAATTGCTCAACACGTGGGGCGTGAGGTCTCCACAGTACATCGATGTTGTCGCCAGTGGTCGGCGGAAGGTGCACGTGCCCGTCGACCTGGGACCGGACCGCAGCGACGCACGGATGCACGCCAAGACCGTAGGATCCTACGCAGTGCCGTAGGGGACCGCACCGCCACTTCCCAGCAAATTAGGGACACTGTTGCTACTGGGGTATCGGCGAGGACCATTCGCAACCGTCTCCATGAAGCTGGGGTACGGTCCCGCACACCGTTAGGCCGTCTTCCACTCACGCCCCAACATCTTGCAGCCCGCCTCCAGTGGTGTCGCGACAGGCGTGAATGGAGGGACGAATGGAGACGTGTCGTCTTCAGCGATGAGAGTCGCTTCTGCCTTGGTGCCAATGATGGTCGTATGCGTGTTTGGCGCCGTGCAGGTGAGCGCCACAATCAGGACTGCATACGACCGAGGCACACAGGGCCAACACCCGGCATCATGGTGTGGGGAGCGATCTCCTACACTGGCCGTACACCACTGGTGATCGTCGAGGGGACACTGAATAGTGCACGGTACATCCAAACCGTCATCGAACCCATCGTTCGACCATTCCTAGACCGGCAAGGGAACTTGCTGTTCCAACAGGACAATGCACGTCCGCATGTATCCTGTGCCACCCAACGTGCTCTAGAAGGTGTAAGTCAACTACCCTGGCCAGCAAGATCTCCGGATCTGTCCCCCATTGAGCATGTTTGGGACTGGATGAAGCGTCGTCTCACGCGGTCTGCACGTCCAGCACGAACGCTGGTCCAACTGCGGCGCCAAGTGGAAATGGCATGGCAAGCCGTTCCACAGGACTACATCCAGCATCTCTACGATCGTCTCCATGGGAGAATAGCAGCCTGCATTGCTGCGAAAGGTGGATATACACTGTACTTGTGCCGACATTGTGCATGCTCTGTTGCCTGTGTCTATGTGCCTGTGGTTCTGTCAGTGTGATCATGTGATGTATCTGACCCCAGGAATGTGTCAATAAAGTTTCCCCTTCCTGGGACAATGAATTCACGGTGTTCTTATTTCAATTTCCAAGAGTGTATTAACTGTGGCCTTGAATATCGAACAACCTGCTCCAGTATCCAGTCTATGTAAATGTATGTGACTTCATAGGCTTTCCCAGTGTAATAATTCTTGACAGTCTCCTCGAGTTTGTGCTGGATCCTGAAAGCAACATTATTCGATATTTCGACGATCTATTTGTCCTCCATCTTGAGGAGCACACTTCTGCTGCTGAGTCTCAGTGAAAACTGATTCCAAGGCTCTTTTTTTATTGTTATTTCATTGCCCACGCCCCTTGCGGGGGGGGGGGGGGGGGTCGGGTGGCAGCCAGTGGCACAATACTCCGCTCTTCAGCCAGGAGCATTCATAAGATGTAGAAAGAAGAGGGAAATTAATATGAAGACTGTTTATGTTTTAAACTAAAAAAATTAATGACAAACAGCTAAAATGATGAAAAATGTATACAATTTAAAGAACATAATTGCAATGAGTTGATACTCTTCTGTGAGAAAAGCACTCTAGCTTTGCACTGTCACTTAACATCTGAAGGACCTGCAATAGGTGAGAGGAATTGTGGGAGGAGAGAAAATGTTACATAGGGGTTAAAGGGTTTGGGTACAGAGATATGGGTCTGTTAGTAGTGGTGTATGACGAGCGCAGTGGTACAAGAAGAAGGAATAGGGGTGGGTGGAGAGAGAAAAGGAGCCCTTGTGTGGAGTGGGAAAGATGGGAAGGTTTTGGGGTGGCTTACCAACACAAGTACAAGGATAGCGTACCAACAGGGACAAGAAAGGAGGCATGAAGGGCGCCAAAAACAGAAATAATAATTATCCATTTATTGCACCATTGCACGCGCACATCATGATATATGAGACATTATAATTGCCATACTCGAATCTATTATGACAAACAATATGTATCACGAGGGGCACACACAATGGAGTTTAAGAAATTACAATGGCACATCAACTCCGCTATGACAAACAGTGTGCATAATGAAGGCCGCACAATTTTACCAATGTAAGAAATTAAAATAGTACTAGCATAAAATTAACTAAAATGCCTTGAAGGAAATGTTTATGAGAAGAACACGACGGGGCCGCAAGGGAGGAGGCCGCACAATACTTAACTCAGGTGCACCAAAACAAACAACGGACACCAGGCCGCGCCAACAACGGACACGTAAGGCACGCAACTACTCTCTCCGTTGCGGTTCCGCGCGTTCCACCCAAGTAATGGCTACCTGAAACATTTTAGTACTTGGAACAGTACACCAGTAATCAGCAAATTAAAAAAAAAAAACAATAACATGACATAAAAATACAAAAATTTAAGAAAATCACATCATATGACTATGAGCTTAAGGTCTTTCGGTAATTAACGATTACGAAACAGGTTCAAATGGCTCTGAGCACTATGGGACCCAACTTCCGAGGTCATCAGTCCCCTAGAACTTAGAACCACCTAAATCTAACTAACCTAAGGACATCACACACATCCATGCCCGAGGCAGGATTCGAACCTGCGACCGTAGTGGCCGCGCTGTTCCAGACTGCAGCGCCTAGAACCGCTCGGCCACTCCGGCCGGCAGATCACGAAACAGGTAAAGGGGCATGTGCCACTATTAAATCTTCCGTAATTACACTACTAAATTTCTCAGTACCCAAGTTGCAATTAACGCAACAAGAATTAAATCATTTAAGTGATAATGTTACTTTAAAATAGTAATAAAATCAATTCATACAGCAGAGGACCAAGAATGGCCCGATCAGTACTCCCCAGTGAAGCAGTTCACACAAATGGTACTCCACGGCTCCGAGCACACAGCCCCATACAAAATGCAACACAACCACAGCGACCCAGCGTACTACCAGAATCACCAGGCAGTAAACCAAAGTCGTACTAAGCCAAAACAAGGACCTACTTTTAAAATAACGAGACCTAGCCCGGGCCGGACAACCGACCAAATGCCGGGAAATCCATAAGAAACCTCAGTCAACTTAATACTAAAACAACAAATTATGAACAATATGCAAAACACAAGACCTCTCAGTCCAAAGGCTTCCGTTTAGTCGCGAATGTGGCTCCGATTCGCCTGCCGAGGTGCCAAGCGCCGTACGGAGTGCCGAATCAAGCTTAACCTTCGTTATCGGAAAGCGGAAGCACCACAAGACAAAATAAACTCCAATCTAACTGCGCAAGGTAAACTCTAAGGAGTGCCACTCGAAGACTACACACTTGAAGATCAAACGTAAAGCACCCAGACTAGCGTGCCGCTGAACGACGCACTTCCATCACCAGCGTCTAGTAGAGTACGGAGAGCAGCGTACCCCATCGATATACATCCGTGGTACGGTAAACGAGGATAGCAATCCCAGCGACGGAGAAAATGGTTCAAATGGCTCTGAGCACTATGGGACTTAACTTCTGAGGTCATCAGTCCCCTAGAACTTAGAACTACTTAAACCTAACTAACCTAAGGACATCACACACATCCATGCCCGAGGCAGGATTCGAACCTGTGACCGTAGCCGTCGCGCGGTTCCAGACTGTAGCGCCTTGAACCGCTCGCGACGGAGAGACAGGAAGACGAAATGACATCCCGCCACACATAGAAGGTATTTCAAACTCAGGCTCGACAAACTACAACAGGCGAGATTTTGCTCCCCTTGCAAATCAAGTTAAACCGCACACCACGCCGGTGTCCACACTATTAACCGTAAAATCACAGTCCGGTCTTCCCATAGGGCCCCACTCGGCGTCCAGACGCAAACAACCCCAGCCGAGCCGAACTGTCTCCACGCCAAGGCAGCCACCTCTCTCCCCCTCACACGCCTCCAGCTAAGCTGCGGCCAGCGATCACACACGGAAACAACCGCCTAACGCCAAAGCGCCGTCTGAGTGAAAACTCAGCACTAAGATCGACACAGACTTGGAAATAAGCGAGCACCGTAACTGGTTTAATGTTAGTAAGAGGGATAAATAGGGCAGATCTCATTGCCTAGGGGAGGGAGTTGGTTGAAGCTGCGTTGAGATAGAATATGGAGTGCGTGTAGGTGTAGGGATGGAGGTTTGTGTTTGAGAATGCGTGGCAGTATACCAGGGTTGGTGATAAGAGACTACACAATGGGGTTATTGGAATCTAAATTGCGGATAATATAGGAGATGAGGTGGTGTTCAGTGTGGGTGAGGAGGGATGAGGACTTGATGAGATACTAAGGGATCCATGTGGGGGAAGGTAAACAGATGCAGAAAGCAAGATAGAGTGCATGGCATTCGAGGATCTGGAGGGACTTATAGAAATATGGTAGGGCAGATTTTCATGCATCATTTGCATAGTAGAAGATGAGTCGGAGTAGTATTTTGTAGGTGCAGAGAATAGCAAAGGGATGTAATCCCCACGTTTGGCCAGTTAATAGTTTTTGTCTTTTGTGCGATTTCTGTTGGGCTGTTAGTAGGTGAGGCTTCCATGTTAGTTCCCAGTCCAAGATATTATGTGTGCTAGTTGACTGGATAGATGGTCATAAATGGTGAGGTAGAAGTCATGGAGGCGAAGGTGTAGGTGGTTCATCCTATAGTTAGTGCTTGGGTTTTGGAGGGGTCGATCTTGAGAACCCATTGGTTACAACAGCATGTAAACTCATTGAGGTGGATTTGGGGGGATTGTTGGGACTGCTGGAGTGTAGTGCAGAAGGTGAGGAAAGTGGTATCATCAGCACACTCAAGGAGATGGACTGTTGGGGAAAAGGGGGGGGGGGGTGTACATCAACAGTGTAGATGAGTTAAAGGTGAGGAGAGAGGTCGGAGTCTTGGGGCACTCCTGCAGTGGGACAGAAGGTACCAGAACTGGTATTGTTTATAGTGGCAAAGGGTGGGCGAATAGATAGGAAATACGCAATAAGGTGAACATAGTTAATTGCATTTCTCTTTGTCCAAGGCCACAAAAATAGTAGATTTACGCATACATCAGTTGGGGTTTTGTGGGGTTTGAAGAAAAGTAGGATTTTTTAGGTTTTCTAGAGCTCAGGGTAGTAACGTGTGGAGGTGACAGTGGTATGAAGGTCGCAAGGGTGACAGAGTAGGAGAGGGATCATTCTTTACGGTAACGATAGGTGATGCAGTCCTGACCAAGGGATGTGTTGCGTTTTCTGTGAAGTATATGCGCGGTGCTGTGTATTAACTTCTGTTTGTGGTATGCTGCCTGTGGTGTCACCGCGAGACACCACACTTGCTAGGTGGTAGCCTTTAAATCGGCCGCGGTCCGTTAGTATACGTCGGACCCGCGTATCGCCACTATCAGTGACTGCAGACCGAGCGCCGCCACACGGCAGGTCTAGAGACACTTCCTAGCACTCGCCCCAGTTGTACAGCCGACTTTGCTAGCGATGGTTCACTGACAAATTACGTTCTCATTTGCCGAGACGATAGTTAGCATAGCCTTCAGCTACGTCATACGCTATGACCTAGCAAGTCGCCATTATCATTTGCTATTTATCTTGTGATGAATGTACCGTCAGACCGATGTTCACGAATTATGGATTGAAGTTAAGTATTCCAGAAGCTACGTACTTTTTTTACTAGACTCAACTCCTTTAACTGTTCCAGACCTCACGCCAGCCTGCGTGAGCTTAAACGCGTGCCTTTCAGCTACCTCATAGTGGCTTGGCTGTCTTGCCAAGTCACAACAGTTTGACAACGAGGATTTTGCGTTCGTATTGATAGACTGATTTACTTGTGTAATGGCTTCGCCACAATCTCCAGGTGTACGTCCGAATTTTATCGCTTATAGAATCAGCAGACGCAGGCCCTACTGGATGCCCTTGGACAGCTCGTCCAGGGTCAACGTGCAATGCAAAACGATGCAGCAGCCGCCGCTCCACCGCTGCTGCAGCCACAACACGCTGTTGCACCACCTTTTCGTCCGTTTGATGCTGCACTGGAAAGCTGGATGGAGTGGTCACGCCAATTTGGATTTCAACTCGCCGCCTACAGAATTCAAGTAACGAGTGGCAGCCTTTTTTGTTGGCCTGCGCCGGAGTGACCACGTACCGTGTGATAGTCAAATTATTTCCCTGACGCGACGTAGCAACGCTGTCCTACGACGAAATTTTGTCTGCATTAGATGCATATTTCAAAGAATCAGTCAATGTAGTTGCAAAAAGGTATACCTTCTTTCGTACAAAACGTACGGCAGGTCAGACTAATCGGGAGTGGGTTGCAACCTTGCAAGGCCTTACTAGGGATTGTGCTTTTGAGTGTCATTGTGGCCTCCCTTATTCAGATACTATGGTACGTGATGCTATTGCACAGAACGTTTCTGATGTTCGTATATGGGAACAGCTTTTGAAACTAATCCATCCCTCCCTTCAACAAGTGATGGACATATTGGATCGGCAGGACACACTTGACTTTGCTCAGGCATCATTTGAAACTTCACCAGCCGTGTGTCACATTAACCGGCCCGCCGGGCGAGCTGCACGGAACAGTAAACAGCCCTCGCGCCCATCCGCGCAGCTGCCACCAGGCTCTCCGCCCACGTGTGCCACGCAAGCAAGCAAATGCAGTGCTTAAATCATGCCCGCGGTGTGCTACTAGACATTCGCGTGGGAACTGCCCGTCACGCCAGGCTATTTGCTTTTTCTGTAATAAAAAAGGACCGTTCAAAGTGTTTGCCAGAAAAAGCTCCGATCGGGTGCTCAAAACCATTCCAGGCCCTTTGCTTCGCGCTGGAATCGAAATCGAACCAAGGATACTCAGGCTCGTGAAATTTCGCCCATGGAAATTCATGTAGTTCATTCCACTTCGCCCAGTGCCACTCTCTCTCACAGGGACTGTGTTCGTCCCACACATTGTGTGCGTCGACATCGCCGGAAATCCCGTCATGTCGCAAGTGATTCTGTACCAGTGTCAGTTCACATTGCACGAGACAGTTGCTCTTGTCGTCAGCAGGACAATAAACTTTTTGTAGACTTGGCCATTAATGGCAAAGTGATACCGTTCCAGCTCGATGCCGGAGCTGATCAATCAAGACACGTACAAACAGCTGGGCACACCTCTGTTGCGTGCCGCAAATGTTAAGCTAACTACATATTCAGGTCACGGGCTCCCTGTGTTAGGACAGTGCAGCCTTCTTGCAACATACAAGGGACAAACAAAACTTGTGTCATTTTACGTCCTTTGTTCTTCTTCTGCAGTGAACTTGTTTGGTTTAGATTTATTTCAGTTGTTTAACTTGTTATAGTCAATCAGGCCCTATCAGTGAACCAGACTGTACCTTCAGCCAGTGTTTCTCGTCTATGTGAAGAATTTGCAGACATTTTTGCACCGGGCCTTGCTTGCGCTAAGAACTATAAAGCACATTTGGAACTGAAAGTAAACACGCAACCGAAATTTTTCAGAGCGCGCAATGTTCCCCACGCATTGTGTGATGAGGTCGCAAGAACATTACACGATTTGGAATCACAAGGTGTAACTGAATGTGTGTGGGCTTCTCTCTGGGCATCACCCTTAGTAATTTTGCAAAACCCATCGGGAAAATTGAGACTTTGCGTGGACTTCAAGGCAACAGTGAATCCTCAACTAGTGACTGCAACTTTTCCTTTACCCCGCCCGAAAGATTTTTTTGACAAACTGTGCCCGGGTAAATATTTTTCGAAGTTGGATGTAGCAGATGCGTACTTGCAAATTCCGGTGGACGAAGAATCCCAGCACGTTTCAGTGGTTAACACACATCTTGGTTTGTACCGATTCAAATGACTGCCATTCGGGTGTGCATCCGCCCCTGCATTGTTTCAGCACTATCTACAAACTGTTTGTGCGTCGGTCCCCACTGCAGCAAACTATCTGGACGATATTGTGATCTCCAGAAAGACGGAAGAAGAACATTTAGCCAATCTCAGAACATTATTTCAGGTCTTGCGACAAAATGGTCTTCGCTTGCGGAAGGACAAATGTGTGTTTATTGCTCGGGACTTACCATATCTGGGACATGTACTCAATGCCCAAGGCATACATCCCAGTCCCGAGCACCTCTGTGCCATACAAGATTTGCCTTCGCCGCGGAATTTGAAGCAGCTACAGAGTGTGCTGGGAAAAATCAATTATTATCATCGCTATGTGCGCCACGCCTCTTCCATGTCAGCTCCGCTTCATCGCTTACGCCGTAAAGGTGTTCCGTTCGTCTAGACGACGGAATGCGAACGCGCCTTTCGCCAGTTGAAATCGGCGTTGCTTTCCAATACTTGCCTTACGCCATTCGATCCCCAGAAACCCCTTTTGTTGATGGTGGATGCATCGGATTTTGGGATCGGTGCTGTGCTTGCGCACAAAGATGGTTCGCACGATCGCCCTATTGCCTTTGCGTCCAAATTGCTCTCGTCCGCGCAAAGAAATTATTCACAGATCGAGAAAGAAGCTTTGGCGCTTGTATTTGGTGTTACAAAGTTTCATGATTTCTTGTATGGTCGTCACTTTACCGTCATCACAGGCCACAAACCTTTGACATCGCTTTTTCATCCGACCAAGCCTGTACCTCCACGTACTGCGCAGACATTCATTCGCCAGTCTATTTTTCTCTCACAGTACCGCTACGATATCTTGTATCGGTCCACTGTTAAGCACGGAAACGCCGATGCGTTGTCCCGTTTGCCTGTTGCTGAGGATAGAGCATTCGATTCTTCTGAACTTGCTTGCATGTTCATTGATTCGGAAACCGATGACGTGGTCGTATTGTTTCCGATTGATTTTCGTCGGGTAGCTACAGCCACAGCTGCTGACCCTGTCCTTGCTTCCGTTCTGCGTTTTGTTGCTACGCAATGGCCCTTGTCAAAGTCACGGATCAAGGATCCGTTGGTTCGCCGATTTTTTGCTCACAAGGAGAGACTTTTTGTACGACGTGGTGTTTTGTTGTTGCGTTCCGATAATGATCAGTCCAGGGTCGTGGTCCCACGTTCGTTACAGTCCTCTGTCTTACGGCTTCTCCACCAAGGACATTCGGGTATAGTGCGAACGAAACAACTTGCTGGTCAGCACTGTACTTGGTTCGGAATCGATGCCGCGATTACGCATATGTGCTCTTCTTGCTTGGCGTGTGCCGAACAACACTCCACACCACCGCGGAAATTCTTTGCATGGCCAAAAGCCACTTCCCCTTGGCAACGCTTACACATCGATTTAGCTGGTCCATTCTGGAATGCTCGATGGTTGGTTGTTGTCGATTCCTTCAGTAATTTTCCTTTTGTTGTCCAGATGTCTTCCACGACGTCTTCTGCCACCATCCAAGCGTTATCGGCTATCTTTTACATTGAAGGTCTTCCACAGACTATTGTTTCCGACAATGGCCCACAATTCATGTCCGCGAATTTCAGTCATTCTGCAAGGCCAATGGTATCCAATATCTGACGTCCGCGCCGTTTTCGCCACAGCCAGACGGTGCCGCTGAACGATTGGTCAGGACTTTCAAGTCACAGATGTTGAAGTTGAAAGAGTCGCATTCTCGGGAGGACGCCTTATTGCCCTTTTTGTCCTTGTATCGCTCTCAGCCTCGAGATGGTTGCTCGCCGGCTGAGTTGCTTCATGGTCGCCCTCATCGAACCTTGATGTCTTTGCTACATCCGCCGCATCAGGCTCCTGTGCAGCGGCAGACACCTGCTTTTGCTCCGGGCGACGTTGTCTACTATCGCAACTATCGAGGTTCGCAGCGTTGGCTTGCAGGGCGCATTCTTCGCTGCCTCGGCCGCGCTATGTATCTGGTTTTGGGGGCCTCTGGTGAGGTGCGTCGGCATCTCAATCAGCTGCGCCTCTGTCGTCGCACGGGTTCTGCCGCTAACCGTCTGCTTTCAGCGACGGTGCTGTCCGGTCAGCGCCCTGGGGACCCATCTACTGGCTCGCCTCATCCCCAGGTGTTACCGACGCTGCCTTCCATTTTGCCCCATGGCGACGCACCGCCGCCTGTTCTCCCGCCGGCGACGCCCGCAGTGGACGCGTCGCTGCAACCGCCGGGCGCCTCCCTGGGTCACGCGCCACCGATCGCTTCCCGAGACCAGTTGTCCTCCGCCATGGACCTCTTGCCCGCTCCGGACCACATGGCGTCTTCGCCCGTCGGGTGCCCCGACCCGATGGAGGTCGACCCTTCGGCCCCTCCTGTCTCTATACGGGCGCATACACCGCATGTTGGCGTGCACCCTGGACTAGGTTTTCAGGCGTTTCCTAGCTCCCCTCGGACCGAATAGCAGGATGCGGGTGGCACAGCCTCGCCTGTTGTTAGGCTCCCCACCTCGTCGCATACGTCAACATGGGGTCCTCCCCACGGCGGGCAGAAGCCTTATAACACAACCGTTCGCCGATTTGCGGGGGAGGAATGTGGTGTCACCGCCAGACACCACACTTGCTAGGTGGTAGCCTTTAAATCGGCTGCGGTCCGTTAGTATACGTCGGATCCGCGTGTCGCCACTATCAGTGATTGCAGACCGAGCGCCGCCACACGGCAGGTCTAGAGACACTTCCTAGCACTCGCCCCAGTTGTACAGCCGACTTTGCTAGCGATGGTTCACTGACAAATTACGTTCTCATTTGCCGAGACGATAGTTAGCATAGCCTTCAGCTACGTCATTCGCTACGACCTAGCAAGGCGCCATTATCATTTGCTATTTATCTTGAAATGAATGTACCGTCAGACCGATGTTCACGAATTATGGATTAAAGTTAAGTATTCGAGAAGCTACGTACTTTTTTTACTAGACTCAACTCCTTTAACTGTTCCTGACCTCACGCCAGCCTGCGTGAGCTTAAACGCGTGCCTTTCAGCTATCTCATAGTGGCTTGGCTGTCTTGCCAAGTCACAACACTGCTCAAGTAGTGGAAGCTGGAAGTCAGGAGAAAGGCAGCAGTGTTAGTACATTCGTGGATGGCTTGCAACAGGAAGTAATGAAAATGACAGTAATCAGGAATGGAGAAGACGTCGGAGATATAGGATGCAAAAGGTCAACTTTCCTCAGGCTATCAGGTAAGGGATGGTTGTTGTGGAGGAGCAGATAGTGAGGTATGGGGTTATTGCTTGTGAGTCGATAGAATGCTTTCCAATACTTGGAAGAGTTTATGGGGAGTATAACGTGCAGTCTGGTGCATGTCTGGCACCAGTCCCGACTTTTTTGCATTTAATAAATTCCTTATGTGTCTCTGTATTTGACGTTGTCTTGTGAACGTATCCCAGTCACGAATTCGCAGGAAGGAGAGGTACACGTGATGGTATTCTCCAAGGATGATTAGGGCATATTGGAGAAGGGTGGGACGGAGATTATGCAGGCTGTTGGTAGGAATGTGGATGGATATTGCCTCTGACACGGTCTGCCTCAGGGAGGATGTGGCGTGAGGAATATCGTCAAGTTGTTGGAAGGCCTTGGGGTGACTTCTAGTCTGGGTTCTATGAAGTCCCGGTAGGCATTTCTGTTGGTAATTGGAGTAGTCTTGGATAACTCTTGGATGGTGAGTTGGATGGGGTGCACATGAATGAGGTTGTGTGTAGGAGATGGTGAGGAGCACTGGTAAGTTGTCGCTTCCAATCGGATCGAGGACTTCTGCAGTGAGGCGTCAAAGGAGATTGGAGATGATAGGATGACATCTAGGTGGTGTTGCTTTCATGATGCCAAGGCTGTAAATCGTCCTACATAGCCCTTCGCACCTTACATGTGTAATATTTCTGACTTAGTCACCCATCACATTAGGCTCCAAGAAGCTGTTCCCAGAGCAGTGCAGATGCAAGAAGAATAAAGATGACGAAATGTGGCGTGACCTACCTGTGATAGATGTTAGATTCGGTACCATTTCCGTGAGAAAGACCGCCTGCATAATGCTACTGCTCTGTGATTGGCTGCTGTGTTCGAAGCAAGGGCGCGAAAACGTCAAAGTATAGTTATTATTATTAGTTAAACGACTCACTGGAATGACTTCACTTTTTAATATAAATATCTCTCAACAGCTGACTATCAATCAGTAATTTTAGAATTATTAAAAACAATTTAAATCAAAAAGAAAAGACTGGCGAAATTTCAGACGAAGCACTTCGGAAGCGTTCCGATCACGCCTTTTCTGGTATGGCGCGCGAAGTGTTTCGGGCTGTTCGTCACTCTGAATTAGGCAGTCGAGAAGAACAGACATGTTGCCTGTCGTAGGATGTGTTTCCAATTTTTATTTAAGTTCCTGTTCGTCACTCTGGATTAGGCAGTCGAGATGTACAGTCATGTTGTCTGTGGCAGTATTAAAAGATTCACTCCGGTAGTCATGAGGCACAGACACGCGCCACAAATAGATACATTTTCGTAAACATTGTGTTTGATCATGTACTTTGCTGTATCAGAAGGTGTTGTATTAAGATCATGTAGTCATCTCGTGTGGCTATATTAAAACACGCGAGTGGCATCCCAAAGAAGCGATACATTATTTCAGAACAGAACCTCGTTAAAAGCCAGTTTAAGGCCTCAAGATTCAGAACCTACGACCTGCGTGCTGTTTTCTGCGCTGGGGACATCAACTTGACGACAGCAGGTTAGTGAACTATAACAGAACCTTCGTATTCCACACAGTGCAGTGGAAACAACTAGGCGCCTCACGTGTACTGCATGCACAGAACAAATGTGCTCAGTGACACGTCATCAGCAGCAGTACAGAGGAGGTAAAGGAGGGTGATCGTTATTAACACCAACAATCAATTCATTCTTCCTTTCTTGCCGTACATGGCACATGCGATGCTCACCATAGTTGCCGCACTCCAATATTGGAGCGGTCGCGCCGCCATTAGAAGAAAACCATCGGCAACGGTATATCGTACTCAAAGATTATTTTCGGACAGTGGCTGACCGCAGCGAAAAACGTTGTTTTTTGATGCGGGACAGTACAGCGTTTCACGTCCTACTAAGAGGAAAACCACTGTCTCCATTAAATAGATAAATATATATTTCCTCTCTTCAGTACTGATGTTTTTAATTCTCTGTATATTAAAGTTGATAACTTTCTTTTCTTTCCAGGAGCAACTGACACGGAAACTGCGCCCTCGCTGCAGGAGGAATTTGCATGCTGACAAATGCTTTTGCAGTCTGTGAGTCATGCAAATGTGCGAAAGCAGTGAAGGGCGAAGCGAATACCTCATTTCGTAGAAGAGGAGCTGTAGGCCTGATTTTTGCCAATATTTTAGAATACAGTACAAAAGGAAGGCACTTGTTCACGGGGTTCTTCCTGCTCGATTTCGTTTAACTGTTCTCATTTTTGAATGGTAGCTGCTGAAACTTAATGTCGTCTTGGCAGATACAAAATGCATTGTAAACAGTAAAAGATATTGGAAATTCGTGGGAAATTCCTATGGGACTAAACTACTGAGGTCATCGGTCCCTACGCTTACACACGACTTAGTCCAACTTAAACTAACGGTAAGGACAACACACACATCCGTGCCCGAAGGAGGATTCGAACCTCCAAAGGGAGGAAACTCGCAAAGCGAGGCAAGGCGCCTAAACAGTGGAACAGTACGCGTTGCTTCCATTATAGTTCGTAGAGTTTTTGACAACGTGGAAGCTGCACTAACAAAAAAAAAAAAAAAGACAAACTCGTAATGAACTATCAACTGTAATTTAGAAGTCAGACGGTGACATAAATTCATGTGCTGCTAAAGGGAGCCTTTATGGGTAGCTGATCTTGCCTCCTGCAATCCGCATGATGCACGGCGACTTAACTCCTGAGGGCTGCTTCGAAATGCACCTTGCACCCTGTCAACACGTGCTTGAGATAGATGGGGGAGACCCGTTTCTAGGCGGGTCTTTGACACTGCCTGTCTCTTTGCAGTTTTTGACTCATCTCGCGGTATTTGTTTACTGCCTGTGATGACCTTCCACACTGACGTCGAGAATCTGCGTACCAGATGAGACACTGCGCTTTCTCTTGGTCTGTAGCCGTACTGATGCACAACAAACCAAACCCGCAGCAAAAAATAAAAGAAACTTCCAGGTCTTCTACCCAGTTAACAACAAACTACTGTCTCTATCACTAATAGTTCCCAAGTTAGGACTTTCTGAAGTGATAAAGACACTTTTTGGAAACCCTGTACTGCGATCCCTACAAAATGCTACGGAATTTCAGGATTTTTTTTTTTAATGCGAAACAGAAATAGTTTTACACGAAGAGATTTTTCTTCTGCAATGAACAAATGTAGCTGTTTTCAGCGATCGCGACATCACACAGAATTATTGTCTTATCTATTTTATTACGCCTAACAAAGTAAATAAACAAAGTAAATAATGGTTGCTGCCATTTTTATGTCTTTGGATGCTACCATTGTCAAAAAACCTTGTTTAAGTTTTGAATTCAGTTCTGAGTGTGTCGAAGTAGCTGAATTGTGTGTTGAGATAAGCGGGTTTTGTGTCAGAATCGTTTCTTGCTTTTTCATCCTAATATAGGTACGGTAAATTTATGTTTTTTTACGCGCTCTGTAAGATAAATTGGAATGAAAACAGCGGTAATTAAACATAAGGCAGTTGATGAAAAACAGTTTAAAATGGAAATGTATACAGAGTTGTAGATTTAGAGAAAGATTTTGACAACGTTAACTGGAATACTATCTTTCAAATTCTGAAGGTGGCAGGGGTAAAATACCTGGAGCGAAAGGCTATTTTCAATTTGTACAGAAACCAGATGGCAGTTATAAGAGTCGAGGGACATGAAAGGGAATCAGTGGTTGGGGAAGGAGTGAGACAGGGTTGTAGCCTCTCCCCGATGTTATTCAATCTGTATATTGAGCAAGCAGTAAAGGAAACAAAAGAAAAATTCGGAGTAGGTATTAAAATTCACGGAGAAGAAGTAAAAACTTTGATGTTCGCCGATGACATTGTAATTCTGTCAGAGACAGCAAAGGACTTGGAAGAGCAGTTGAACGGAATGGACAGTGTCTTGAAAGGAGGATATAAGATGAACATCAAGAAAAGCAAAACGAGGATAATGGAATGTAGTCAAATTAAATCGGGTGATGCTGAGGGGATTAGATTAGGAAATGAGACACTTAAAGTAGTAAAGGAGTTTTGCTATTTCGGGAGTAAAATAACTGATGATGGTCGAAGTAGAGAGGATATAAAATGTAGACTGGCAATGGCAAGGAAAGCGTTTCTGAAGAAGAGAAATTTGTTAACATCGAGTATAGATTTAAGTGTCAGGAAGTCGTTTCTGAAAGTATTTGTATGGAGTGTAGCCATGTATGGAAGTGAAACATGGATGATAACCAGTTTGGACAAGAAGAGAATAGAAGCTTTCGAAATGTGGTGCTACAGAAGAATGCTAAAGATAAGGTGGGTAGATCACATAACTAATGAGGAGGTATCGAATAGGATTGGGGAGAAGAGAAGTTTGTGGCACAACTTGACTAGAAGAAGGGATCGGTTGGTAGGACATGTTTTGAGGCATCAAGGGATCACAAATTTAGCATTGGAGGGCAGCGTGGAGGGTAAAAATCGTAGAGGGAGACCAAGAGATGAATACATTAAGCAGATTCAGTAGGATGTAGGTTGCAGTAGGTACTGGGAGATGAAGAAACTTGCACAGGATAGAGCTGCATGGAGAGCTGCATCAAACCAGTCTCAGGACTGAAGACTACAACAACAACATAAAGAGTTGCAATTGTCTAATTCTATACTGTTAATGGTAATTTAAAATGGAGATCAAGTTGTGGCAGTATTCCAGCACCGTATGTACAACCCAAAGAGAAAACACATGAAAACGTCTACACACGAAGACGTGTAGAAGGAATGGAATAGTATTAAATAATGCTTGTGGTAAAGCTGTTAGCAAGCTTCGCCACTGTGACCAACCAGTCACAGGTTGTAGTCTACGTTGCATTTAATGCTTGGCGACAGGGAAGTGAGGTGGTGGATCACAACACGGCACTGATACTAAGCATTAGGATCTGAAAAACTACCTCTGTTTGTCATGAGGAAAAATATAACTGTGCTGATGTAAAATTTAGGAACACCGGCAATCGAATATACAGCGAGAATACAAGGTGTGACAGTAAAGTAATGAGACTGATTTTCTTTGCAAGATGTGGCAACCCTGCAGGCTTGCGTAGGCACAATATCTTTAACCTTGGTCTATAAGCTGCTTCTACTCCAAGAGACACATCGATGCAACTGCTCAGTCGTGAGTTGTACTGTAATAAGTTAACACGTGTTTGTGTCTCTCGTCACGGAAATGGAACCGCATAATATTGCGCAACGGTATGCCATTTCTTTTTGCGTTAAATTGGCTGAAAACGCGACGACAACTTACGGTAAGCTTCAGAAGGCTTTTGGAGAGGAGGTTATGTCAAGAGCTCGTGAAGGCAGAACGAATGTGGAAAATGAAGACCACAGTGGACGACCATCAAGCTCAAGGACGGATGTCAACTTGGCCCGGGTGCGTGAACTCGTACAATCTGATCGAATATTATCCGTGAAAATGATTGCAGAAGAACTGAACATCAATCGAGAAACGGTTCGTCTAATAATAACTGAAGATCTTGGTATGAGAAAGATTTGTACAAAAATGGTCCCCAAAAATTTCACACCACAACAGAGAGAAACACGGGAAAATGTGGCAGCCGATATGTTAGAGCAAACGGAAATCAATCCAGAATTGTTGAGCCGTGTTATCACTGGTGATGGAAGTTGGTTTTTTCAGTACGATCCAGAGACAAAACGCCAGAGTTCGCAATGGTGCTCAAAGGGATCACCCAGTCCAAAAAAAGCTCGCATGTCACAGTCAAAAGTGAAATGCATGCATGTGTGCTTCTTAAATTCCAAGGGAATTGTTCATAAAGAGTGGGTGCCTCCTGGACAAACAGTTAACCAATATTGCTACAAAGAAATTTTAGAAAGACTTCGTAAAAGAGTTCTTCGTGTCTATGCCAACACTGCTGATAATGGATTCTGCATCACGATAATGCGCCATCCCATACGCTCTGTCAGTACGGCTATTTTTAACCTCAAAACAAATTTCAGTACTTCCACAGCCACCTTATTCACCAGATATCACTCAGTGCGACTTTTTTCTGTTTCCAAGAGTGAAAACGGCGGTCAAGGGACACCATTTTGAAACAACACAAGATGTCCAAAAAGCTGTGACGAGGGTCTTGGAGGATATTACAGAAGATGAGTTCCAGAAATGGTGCACCAGAAGCGCTGGAAAAAGTGTGTGCAATCAGAAGGGAACTACTCTGAAGGAGACAACACTAAACTTGACTAAAACGGTAAGTAACTTTTTTTCATATCAGTCTCATTAGTTTATTGTCGCATGAAGATTTTTGTGTATGTAATGCAAATGGTCCAAGTATTGCAGTTTAACGATAATCCTCTGCGGTACACATCTGGGTGTTCCATATTGGTCACCATGCAAGATAGTCGTCTGCGATATGCATTTGCATGTTCCATGTTGGTCATCATGGATGCTGATGATGACTAAGTGCCTGTTTTCAGGTTTTACACTTCTGGACATGTGAATCGACAAAACAAAAAGGTCGCAGGCTCCGAAAACCTACATGATACCGTTAATCATATCTGTTGCGTTCTAATGCACGATAGGGTGATGTATCCATATTTCTTCGCTGAAAAAGAAGCCATAACGGGAAATGTTTACCTGGTCATGAACGACCAATTTCTGCTACTGCAGATCGAAGAGCTGCAGCCGTTCTTAGTCTTCCACTGTGATGGTGCAGCCCGACATTGAAGTTTGAATGCGTGGAACGTGCTGTATGACACACTTCCTGAAAGACGGGTGGATCGTGATGATCTCGTCGTATGGACCCGCTCTCTCCCGACGTCAGGATGTTTGAGGTTACGTCAAAGAGTGAGTGTACAATCAGAACCTTTGATGCGCCACTGCTGACCCGCACAAGGGCAGAACGCGAATACCGCTTCGATGTTCTACGAGCGACAAGTGGGACACGGATTGAAATTTTGGCATAACAGAAAAAAAATCAATCTAAGCTGCTGAATATTTTACAACAAACCGTTTTTCGCGACGGTACTAACATATAAAACATTCTCAGTATTCTTGCCGTGTCAGTTCTGGATAAAATCTCGAGCTTTCGACGATTACCTCCATCGTCATCATCAGGAGCTGACTGTCTTCACTGCTGCTGTGGTAGCCTCTATGTAGCCCGAAGACGGCTTGTGATTGGTCGGCTTATGATTGGTCGGTGATTACGTACTGCTGTCGCAGACGGTGTCAGTGTGTGCGCCGGTGGCGCCACCGCTTCCGTTTGAACGTAAACCGTGGAAGGAACGTCTGTGCTGCTTCTCTGCATCAAGCGCTCGTTTCCATGCACAGCTCACATGGTATCCGCTATCGTGGCTAAAGTTATTTTGGCTCATTCTTATTTCAACAGCCTCCTTAACAACAGAATCCCAGTACGTGGAGGCATGGGACAGAATTTTAGTTTCATCGAACAATATTCTATATTAGTTCGTGAGGCTATGCTCCGCAATTACCGATTTCTCCAGTTCTTTATTTTTAATATAGCGTTGGTGCTCTGCACAGCGGTCGGAAACGGTACGAATCGTCTGACCTATATAATTGCTTCCACACTCACAGGGTATATTATAAACTCCAGGGACCCAGAGGTCGAGATTGTCCTTAACAGGGCGCATCATCTCCTTAATTTTCTTAGGAGGACGAAAAATCGGTCTACGCAGGACTCTCCCTATTTTGCTAGAAATCGCGCCACAAAAAGGAAGAACCGCAATCGGTGTTTCATCCTGTGAGGTTGCAGCATTTTCACGTTTCCTTCTTTTGGATAACGCTGCCTTTGTATCGTGTGCACCATAGCCATTCTTTCGGAACACGTTCTTCAGATGGTTAATTTCGGACCTTAAGTGGTCCTCGTCAGAAACAGTTTTGGCTATATATACCAACGTGTTCAAAACGGCTCTCTTCTGAGCAGGATGATGGAAACTCTGTTCATTCTGTATACCGTAAGCCGACGCATACCGATTTATACCTGAATGCACCCCCTAAGAAAATTAAGGAGATGATGCGCCCTGTTAAGGACAATCTCGACCTCAGGTTCCCTGGAGTTTATAATATACCCTGTGAGTGTGGAAGCAATTATATAGGTCAGACGATTCGTACCGTTTCCGACCGCTGTGCAGAGCACCAACGCCATATTAAAAATAGAGAACTGTAGAAATCGGCAGTTGCGGAGCACAGCCTCACGAACAAACATAAAATATTGTTCGACGAAACTAAAATTCTGTCCCATGCCTCCACGTACTGGGAACCTATTATTAAGGAGGCTGTTGAAATAAGAATGAGCCAACGGAACTTTAACCGCAATAGCGGATACCATCTGAGCTGTGCATGGAAACGAGCGCTTGATGCAGAGAAGCAGCAGAGACGTTCCTTCCACGGTTTACGTTCCAACGGAAGCGGTGGCGCCACCAGTGCACAAACTGACACCGTCTGCGACAGCAGTACGTAATCGCCGACCAATCATAAGCCGACCAATCAGAAGCCGTCTTCGGACTATATAGACCATAGAGGCTACCACAGCAGCAGTGAAGACTACTCACCCTCCATCTCTTGTGCCCCCTTTCAGTGTCTCTGCGCTCCCTCCTGCCCTGTCTTCCCCCTTCATCTCCCGCCCCACGTGTCTCCTGCTTCTTCGTGTACCCACTGATGCCCCTCCTCTCTTCGTCCCGCTGCTTCCCCTGCTGCCCATTGCTCTCCCCTCCTTTCCCACCCTCTCTGCCCTTTCCCTCGGCAGGTCCCGCCTGGCAGTTTTATTCTTCGTCATGTGTGCTCCAAGTGGCTTTTAAGTGTGTTGTTCCTGATTGTTTTTACTACTGTGGCCGACTTTTAACCTGTGCTTGTCCATTCAGTGTCTTCTCTGAGTTCTGAAGAATCGCCCACTGTGTTTTTTAGTTTTCTGGTGACTTTTTTAACTGTCCTCCATGAACATCTCCGTGTTAGTCTATTTTTTACCTCCATTTTCTCCCATTTTCTGTTTTAAGTCCCCCTTTATCGCCTTATGTATCTAACATTTTATTCTTATTTTAAGTTGTCATGTCACTCGGCTGAAGAGCGGCGGATTGTACCGCTGACAGCCCTCCCCTGCCCATATGGGGCAGGGGAATGAAATCACAATATAAAAAAAAAGCAGTGAAGACAGTCAGCTCCTGACGATGACGATGCAGGTAATCGTCGAAAGTTCGAGATTTTATCCAGAACTGACACACCAAGAATACCAAGAATGTTTTAAATAAAACCTCGATATACTGTCTCTAATAGTTTCCAAGTTATGGGTTTTTAAAGTGATAGCAGGAGTTATGGACAGCCTCAACTATTTCGTGTTAAACGATTTTTTTTATGTTATGTGCTTTCGTATTAAATGTTTTTCAGTCAATGCCTCTCATTGTATGCTTTCGTAAATCTATCGCTAGATACGCTATCTGATCAGGAGTATCCAGATCCCCCTGTGTAATGCGCATCGACCACTACGTGTCAACCAGAGGCGAAAGCACCCATATAATACGAGGCAGATCGTGTTAACAATAGAGAAGCAGTAACTGAACAGTGGGTCGGTCAGTAGAGCCCAAGTGTCTTCGAACGTGTACTAAAGTGCGCGTCATTTATGACGGCGGCCGAGATTAGGTTCGCTCTGCGCATCTGACGTCACAAAACACAGTCAGCCAATAAACAGAGAACGACGTTGCCAGAGCTTGACTGCAGAGCAGAGCACGGACGAGTCTATACAGTTTTAGAAACGTTCAGTCATAAATAAAGTAATTGAACAAAATCAATGTCTTGATAGCAGACTTTCTTTTATAGAAAGTTTGGAAAAAGCATTCTTTATACCAATTGCTTCATATTCTATTAATTAATTAAACCAAACAAGCAATAAACCTCCTAATAGCGACAGCAAGGAAAGGTGTTTGTATCATTCTCACTAACTTCTTTTTCGCAATAAAGAACAGCGGTAATTGTTTATTTCCTATTGTACTTCGACCAAACGTGAGTAATTCATAGTCACACCAACAGTGTTTGTCGGTATATTGTGTGATAGTTTAAAGTCCTCCGGGAGATGTATTGAACGACGAGCTGTGTTAGTGTAATGGTTAAAGTGTATGTCTGCTAAATGAAAGGTTCTGAGTTCAAACGTTGTTCGGTGCTTAATATTTTCTTTATTTAAAAACAATATCGAAGTGTCTTACTTCATGAATTTTATTCGTTTGAATGTAATTTTTTGAAATTTCTAGTGGCAACTAAAATCGACCACACGGAAAGTATATGCTATGCACTTTTACCTCTGCAAACTCTTCAAAATTTCGTGCAGCGGTTTACTACATCTAATGCTGCACAGTAAGTGCGTTGAACATCGAAACAAAATTAAGTCATTTATGGGGGGAAGGTATCAGTCAAAATGATGTGTAAAAATCAAATTTTTGGGCCAAATAGTTTTTGTGAAATCGAATGATAAAGTGTGTCAAAGCAGTCGAAACACCGTGTGTCTGCAGAGACGAGCAGTTCAATGATGACAAAATCGCACACATCGGGGAATGCGGGGAGCACGTCTCTGTAGCAGCGAAAGGGTTAATGCGGCCGTGGAGGCTTTACTTCATAAACTGCGCGCTCCCACCGAAACGTAAGTTTGCGAACTATACTATGGCGCTGCTTCTCTTGGCGCGTACAACTGGCAACGCAGCAATCTCCTGCGTCTGGGCGGGCATGCGCGAACCGCCAAGATAAAAGAATTGAACTATAGTCATCGGATGTCACCCATGTGACTAATTCACCGGGGATACATTCAACCCTTCTAAAACTTCCAAAGTTGGTGATATGACTGTGAAGTGGAAGCGTAGAGAAACAATCACAGATAAACGAATACAAGACTGATGTCATGTACTGATGGACAGCAACCGTCGAGCGCTGTGGAGGGTGGTTGCAAAAAATCGCATTGAATCAGCAGAAGAAATCACTCGTCAGTTCCAAAGTGCTGCCGGGAATCCAGCTAGCACAATGACTGTGCCTATGGAGCTAAAAAGGATGGAGCCCAGTGGTGGATCTCCGCCTCATGAGCCACACATTCCTGCCGTCAGTGCTAACCGACGCTGGAAGTAGCGTAAGGAGTGAGCTAATGGACAGGGGTTGCCTGCAAACGAGTGATTTGGAGTAACGAATCACACTGTATCCTATGGCAGTGACATGGAGCGGTAGGTGGATCAAAACAAAATGCCCAGACACTCTGTGACCAAATTGGCACTGAAACAGAGGATGACAGATTAAAGGCCGAAATACTAAATGTCTTTTCCCAAAGCTGTTTCACAGAGGAAGACTGCACTGTAGTTCCTTCTCTAGATTGTCTCACAGATGACAAAATAGTAGATATCGAAATAGACGACAGAGGGATAGAGAAACAGTTAAAATCGCTCAAAAGAGGAAAGGCCGTTGGACCTGATGGGATACCAGTTCGATTTTACACAGAGTACGCGAAGGAACTTGCCCCCCTATTTGCAGCGGTGTACCGTAAGTCTCTAGAAGAGCGTAGCGTTCCAAAGGATTGGAAAAGGCCACAGGTCATCCCCGTTTTCAAGAAGGGACGTCGAACAGATGTGCAGTTCTATCGACCTATATCTCTAACGCCGATCAGTTGTAGAATTCTGGAACACGTATTATATTCGAGTATAATTACTTTTCTGGAGACTAGAAATCTACTCTGTAGGAATCATCATGGGTTTCGAGAAAGACGATCGTGTGAAACCCAGCTCGCGCTATTCGTCCACGAGACTCAGAGGGCCATAGACACGGGTTCCCAGGTAGATGCCGTGTTTTTTGACTTCCGCAAGGCTTTCCATACAGTTCCCCACAGTCGTTTAATGAACAAAGTAAGAGCATATGGACTATCAGACCAATTGTGTGATTGGATTGAAGAGTTCCTGGATAACAGAACGCAGCATGTCATTCTCAACGGAGAGAAGTCTTCCGAAGTAAGAGTGATTTCAGGTGTGCCGCAGGGGAGTGTCGTAGGACCATTGCTATTCACAATATTCATAAATGACCTTGTGGATGACATCGGAAGTTCACTGAGGCTTTTTGCGGTCGATGCTGTGGTATATCGAGAGGTTGTAACAATATGTGGGGCGGCGGATAAGTTTGTAAAAATAAATTAAATTACATTGCTGTATAAATGCTTGCAAGTTGAATCAGTTTCTGGCTCTTAGAATGTTGTTAATGCTGTCTTTCGCCGTTCTCAACACTGGCTCTCTATTTACTTCTTGGCACCCAGAAAGTGATTTAATAAAACATGGAGCCAGTAATTAGAGATCCTAGTGCCCACTTCAATTGAGATACCATTATAGCTGCAGCTTATAGCTCTGAGGAATTAGGAGATTGTCCGGGATTTCTAATCAAAAACGGTTTTCCAAAATAGTTGAGTATATTCTGAAATTCACTGATAAAAAACACAAGTATCCCTACAACCTAACTAACCGAGCAGTTCAGAGTCTAATGCGCTGATGCAACTATAAATGTCCGAATTAAATGTTAAAAAGAATGCTCGCCATAATTTGATGAAAATATTTCATCAAACGCCACGCTAAATATTTGGTAGAATGTCTGTCCCGCGACGGCACGTGAAAATACGACAATACGCAAACTGAAGCTAGATAATGAAAATCATTCCAGAATTAACACTTCACATAATATATTTTCATGGTTCCGCGTATCTCTAGTAACTTAATACGGCACCCGAGGCTGTTTGTAGCAGTGACACTGATGCGACGCGGCTCCCGACACAGATGGCGTGTCATTCAGCGTCTGGAGAGAACTGGGGCCTTGCTTCCTCGCGTAGCGTCCTTATACATAAAGCCGCGGTGCGGACGGCGAAGGGAACGCCTGATCTTATCCGCTCTCCCAACTAGCCGCTGGGCTAGTAACGCACCACTTCAAGTTACATAATAATTTATAGCTTCTTTTGCTGATGGCCGAGGAAGCTCTTAATTTAAACGTGCATTCAGCACGCAGGTAACTATTGATAATAAAATTTTGACGTGGCTAAGTTAAATACTTTAGGCGAGAGAATTAATTTAATTGCCCTGCACGCAGTAGATGAGCTCTGAACTGGCCCTGTTGAGATCCGCTATCGCTATAATTTTATAGGTATTAAAAAGAAACTTTACACATCTTCATAATCATAGCGGACCTCCAACCTATTTAAATCTAAACATCCTAGCCTTATTTACTAGCCTACTTAATCTATCTTGCTTCCTTCAGTTTTGAGACGAAAACCACAAAATCATGAATTTCTACTAAAATCTTAATTTGTGAAATCCAAAGTACTATTTTTATTAAATCATTATGAAAGATGAATCTAAATATAAATTTTGAAGTCTCTAGCTCTTTTCTGTTGCGCCAATAATTTTTTCAGAAAAACGTCCAAATTTCGAAAATGACTTACGTTATCGAACTGATATTTAACACACATTAATTTAGTATTATTCCTGACATGCTAGAAAAGTTTTAGGTCATTTGCTTGATTTTTAAGGTATTGCGCAACATTTATGACGTCAGAGCTAGTTACAGCAGACTGGCTGGCACACAATGGAAACTGATGTGAATTTACAACAGCGTGAGTAGGCTGCTTCCCTACATCACCCTCTACTTAAATTTTTTGTTTATGAATGTTAATGAATGAAAAAAAAATTTAATTACAAAAAGGGAAGCAAGAGTACAGTTTAACTCCCTATGAAAATCAAAATTGAAATATAAACCTGTAGAAACATTAAAGAAAACTGATTACCTACATTAATTATTTAAATTGTGGGCATGTTCACTGCCTTTTAAACAATGTCATTACTCAAAATTTTAAGCAAAGTCAATGAAATATTTTGGTATACATATTGCCTTAGACAAACACATACAAATTGAAAAATTATGAAAATCTTAAATCCATTAAATACATGAAATACATTTTTACATACACAAATTCAAAGAAAATAACATGACACATAAACAGATGATTATCTCTTAGCAGTCTTTTCTAAACCTGAAAGAAAAGTTCACCAATAATTTTTACACACGTGGTTGTAGCCGATTTGGCTGGCGTCCTACACTTCCATTCACAAGGGTAGAGGAGGGGAAGTTGCTATGGTGTGCGTCCTTCACGTTCTCTCTAAATTACATGGGGGAAAGGGGAGGGGTCACTGTGAGTTGTGTCCAAGTCACTCCACGCTTTCACGCAGCTACCAGGCTGCCATTATCTGGTTTGTGCTGTAGAACAAACAAAAAGAGTGCCTCAGACTCTGTTCACTTAATATCTAAGGGTGGGTCACAATGAAATGGGGATATATACATTTTCTCTTCCAATATGTTACTGGAACGAAGTTAACAGAACTTTTTCAGTATTGCTCTCGCGGTTACTTAATTGTCATAAAATCGGTAAACAAATCTCTCAAAACGCCGTTAGTCACGTACTAGAGAAAATTTTATGCTCAAGGCATATAATCATAAATCCTATTTAATCTGAATTAATTATTTCTGGGCCGGAACACTGAACCAATGCTCGGTACATTCCTGACACATTTGTATTTTAAGCACTTAATTGACTCATCTTTGATTACCTTATTCTTAGAGATAGTATGAGTATGATTAGTGGTTGTTTTCTCAGCTTCTTTGTACATGTGAGTAACTTTTGGTAATAGTACAGTTGTGAGTGTTCAAAACACACTACGTTTAGTTGACTACTAAATCCACTTATTGGTCCTCTGCTGTTGTCAATTCCACATCTGCAATTAGGTACTTACCTACTTTGAAGTGTATTTATGCTGAGCTAAAATAATGTTTCACGTCTGTCAGTATGGTATTTATTTATTTTGCTAGTGTATGTACTTATTTAACACTCACTATTAATATTTAAAGCATAGGACAGCATATTTATTTCATATCCATAGTGTACTGCAACTGATTAGTTTGCTCACGTGGCAATCCATTTCCACTCGATCGGACGCTGAAACCTCAGGTAGTCTCTCTCAGACCTACCACTAATGTGCATCACGTAATTATGTACGAGCGTAATGCTAATTCCTTAAACCTATAGGACACCATGAGCTGCTCTGTCTCATCTAACATAAGGGTACCTATGGTCGCATTCACGCCTCCAACTCATAACCTCAATACGTGTAGGTGTATCCTGTCACACACTACCCTAAAATAATGGCCAGCTCCAACCTTATAAATACTTCAGGGACGTGTCCTTCACGTTTCAACCACAAACACTGCTCAATTCTATTACACTGCCTTTCCTTGCTACACCAGGTGAGTTTAATCTTACAACTTATCTGCATATTTTTCATAACACTAAGCAATCTCTTTTACTATTGATTAGTTAGCTCTACAGCATGCAATATGTTTTACTACCACTTCAGATCCTGCTTGTACATGAATTAATATATATCTTTTTAACTTACTGTTGGTGGACCATTTCCAATAAAACAACACTTTGTACTTATTATATTACCAGGGTACTATACATAATTGTTACTCAAATACATTTGTATCTTAATTACTTCATACTTCCCTATTGTTTGTCACTATTAGGTTTGTCACATTAGGTATTTTTTTTGTCACTAATCGGTAGATAGAATGGTTACATAACTCATGGCTTGATAGTCATGACAGAAAATTTTCATGTCTGGAAAGAAGAGGTCGAAATTTTTGAGGACAGGAAAGATGAAGAATGAGTGAGACCTGAAAAGGAAAGAAGATCTCACACAGCTGGGACTGCACAGCTGCCACACTGTGTAGAGGTTACAGAGCAACCTCCTCCCTACAGCATTCATACATAACCTTTGACCACGCCACGTCGATCTGAAAATACTTTATGATGCCTTTTTAGAACCTGTCTCAGTTCTTCCTTTTGACTGTCTGAAATCTTATAGATTTCCTGCAATTTAGCTTTTATTTTGTCTAAAATAATTGCTTCTCCTTCTTCTGCTGTGTTCAGCTTACTGTTACTAAGATTAACACCTTCGTCCCAATACCTCCTATTTTTCAGAACTCGTATAGGCAGCTCCCAAGTTTCATCATCAGTTACTACATGTTTATCACTAAAAGGGACTGTAATTATTCCGGTTATTGGCAAGACCATTTTTAACTGGCTTCTTTCAAAGTCAACAACACTCTGATATTTTGACAAGAAATCTATGCCAATTAAAACCTCAATACTGAGATTGTTTACAATTAAACATGGATGATCAATTAAATTACCATTAATGTTAAAGGGCAGTAAAGCTTCTTGCTTTACCGTTTTTGACACCTTGCCAGTAGCACCAATTATTCTTAGTCCTGATACTCTCATTACTGTAAGCTTGTCTTTACCAGGTAATGCGTCAAAGAAGGACTGAGATATTGCACTCACCTCACTTCCACTGTCTAAGAGACAACGTACATTGATACCCAACATATTCACTATTATCATAGGGTGGCTTATTCTAGGTTGTACAGGTGGTTTCTCAAATTCATCTAGTAGTTCCTTTTGGATTTGTCTCCAACTAAAGTGATCGACATCTGTCTTCATTACATTTAGGTCACAGTGTGTAGGGGTTTCCTGAATTACATTTTCAGCTGCCTTTTCCAGTCGGTCTATTAATTTTAAATCGAAACACCGCACGACTTCATTACATTTAGTTTGCTGAACATAACCCAAATTACTGTAGTCTGAGCGATTCTGCGCCTCCAGACCGGGCATAACATTAGTTACAGCTAAATCACTTTCACCATTATCGTCGGTTTCCTTCTCAAGTGACAACTGGTCACAGCTACTGGGTTCATCGACCCTCAACAGCCTACCCTCTACATTTTCACTTATCTCCTGTCCTAAATCTATTAGTACATTATCAACATCCTGCACAGGCACTTTAGATAAGAGCACATCATTCTCATCGTAAATATAAGCATGAATTTCTTCTGCTTCTTCACCTGACAATTCAGTATTTTGTAGCTCGTCCCTATCGTTACACAGCTGCGCCTTCTCTTTCTCTTCCCACTTAGAAAGCGTTTCTAACACGGTATCTATCAAATACTGTGAGTGATCTAATATTTCTGTTGTATCCTTAGCTGCTACCGACACTTCATCCACATGCTCAGTTTGAGTATTCTGATCTGTCTTACCAATTCCCTTAACTACTGGCTTAGGAAAAGTAACCGCCTGGTGAGCGCCAGTGTCCTCATAGACGGGAACTAGTTTTCCTGCCTCGGCCTACTACTGTTTCCTTTATTTTCATTATAGTTGACTGGCACAGCATTACTTTCCGTACTGTTGTTTACATGCATATTTCTGTTTGGAACAAAATTATTATCCCTTGGACGCCATTGTTGGTTCTGATACTTATTTCCCCAATTCCTACCTCTCTTAGGATGGCGAACACCTACTGTTCTGATGTTTACATTGCCATTTTGCTCGTTCCTAAAGTTACTATTATTATTATTGGCATTACGGTTATTACGTGCTTGCTCCTCATTGGCAGCAACACGTTCTACACGTTCCAAATATTCAATGAAACGATCCAGATTGTCTCTAGGGGCTGATATAATTCTCGTTTGCCAATACCATGGCAGTTTGGCTTCAAGACCTAGTATAATCATTTCTGGTTTTAGCTTTTCCGCCAAATGTGACAAACGTGAGATCCATGACCTAGCAAACTCTTTAATTGATTCCTTGCCTGCATTGAAGCGTTTTCCACTCCAAAATTCTCTCAACACTTCATTTTGCTTATTGCTAGACCAATACTCATTAATAAAAGCTGCTTTAAACTCCGCTAATGTTTTACACTTCAACATAACATCAGCTGACCAACGCATGGCGTCACCTGCTAAATGGCTTCTAATAAACGAGATTTTCTCTCGTTCAGACCAAGTTGGTGGAATCACATCTTCAAAATCGTTCCAGAAATCTAGCGGGTGGATATTTTTATCTGGATCGAACCGCAAGAACTGCCGACACCCGATAAAAGCGGCATTTGCAGCTACAACTTGTTGTATACTACCATTACCAGAAGTTACTGAAGCTACTTTACTCTCAATGTTAGCAATGTTAGTACTGATATTTTCTACTTTCATTTCAACATTATCTACTCTTTGCACAATATGAGTAGTGTCAGTTTTAATTGCATCTACATCTGCTTGACATATGTTTACTTTAATATTAACATCTTTAAATCTATCTGAGCACAGTTCAGATTCCGCCTCGATCTTTTCTGTTAACTTGTGCTCCAGCTTCGCATCTTCCATTTGGAAGTCTTTGCGAACCTCAGCAACTTCGGATTTAACTGTTTTATACATTTCAGAAAACTGTTGAGCAACCTTTTTCTTAATATCCTCATGGTTGTAATCAATTTTATAATTCAAACTGTCCAGATCCTCTTTCAACTTATTGCAACTAGCCTTGAAAGAATTTTCTAATTCAGCTTTATTGGATTCTAATTTATTGTCCATTGCCTCAAATCGTTTATTAAAATTTGTTTGACTGGCCACCATTTCAGACTTTAATTCAGCTGTCATTTGTGCATTACTGGCAGCTATTGCTTGTAATATAACATTTAGATCAACAGCCCCAGCATCTTTGGGTTGCTCACTGGCGGGTTTTTTATCACACTCAGGTGACATAAATCTAGCTCCAATACCCGAATCATCAAAATTAAATGAAACTTCTGATTGATTAGTCATCTCTAACTTCTCCTTCTTAAACTCTACCATTTCTGATGACTGTTTCATTTTTAATTCATCAGAGAAACTATCATCCAATAAATTTACCATTTCTACTTTCCGCTTTACTACAGGGGTCTCTATTATTGAATCATTGCCCCTTCGCACACTATTGTCAGGAGACAATACTTCATTTTTCACTTTAACATTACTACCTTCATGCATGTTTATACTTGAAACGTTGTCTGAATTTACAGTTCCCTCAACAGACATAGGTTCTAATTTAAGTTTAAACTCAGTTTCTTTTGGCGGTTCCATCGCCGACAGTCTTTTAGTGCAGGTTAGTAAAATTTTTAACAGTTTTTCACTTAACTTAGTTCCTTCTGCACGACGTATGGCGTTGCCGGCGCGGCGTACCAGGATTCCTGATGCGACGTGGCACGTTGAACTGCAGACGGCTCTCCGACGGCTGTTGTGTGTTTGCGTGGCCCGCAATTGCAGGCGCTGCGCCGGCTGCTCCAGCGGACGACTGCGGTGCGGCGAGACTGGCTTCTCGCGATGCCGGCAGCACCGCTAGACTCAGTGCCAGCTCCGTCAATCCAGATGCGTTGTTAATCCAATTGCGTCGTTCACATGCACGCGTAACACTTTCACTGTTCTATTACTCAGCTGCGTGTCGCATTCCACTCGCGAATCCGAATAGTTAAAAAATCACTTTCACTTAGTTGATTTCCCGGCCGATGCACCATATGTGGGGCGGCGGATAAGTTTGTAAAAATAATTTAAATTGCATTGCTGTATAAATGCTTGCAAGTTGAATCAGTTTCTGGCTCTTAGAATGTTGTTAATGCTGTCTTTCGCCGTTCTCAACACTGGCTCTCTATTTACTTCTTGGCACCCAGAAAGTGATTTAATAAAACATGGAGCCAGTAATTAGAGATCCTAGTGCCCACTTCAATTGAGATACCATTATAGCTGCAGCTTATAGCTCTGAGGAATTAGGAGATTGTCCGGGATTTCTAATCAAAAACGGTTTTCCAAAATAGTTGAGTATATTCTGAAATTCACTGATAAAAAACACAAGTATCCCTACAACCTAACTAACCGAGCAGTTCAGAGTCTAATGCGCTGATGCAACTATAAATGTCCGAATTAAATGTTAAAAAGAATGCTCGCCATAATTTGATGAAAATATTTCATCAAACGCCACGCTAAATATTTGGTAGAATGTCTGTCCCGCGACGGCACGTGAAAATACGACAATACGCAAACTGAAGCTAGATAATGAAAATCATTCCAGAATTAACACTTCACATAATATATTTTCATGGTTCCGCGTATCTCTAGTAACTTAATACGGCACCCGAGGCTGTTTGTAGCAGTGACACTGATGCGACGCGGCTCCCGACACAGATGGCGTGTCATTCAGCGTCTGGAGAGAACTGGGGCCTTGCTTCCTCGCGTAGCGTCCTTATACATAAAGCCGCGGTGCGGACGGCGAAGGGAACGCCTGATCTTATCCGCTCTCCCAACTAGCCGCTGGGCTAGTAACGCACCACTTCAAGTTACATAATAATTTATAGCTTCTTTTGCTGATGGCCGAGGAAGCTCTTAATTTAAACGTGCATTCAGCACGCAGGTAACTATTGATAATAAAATTTTGACGTGGCTAAGTTAAATACTTTAGGCGAGAGAATTAATTTAATTGCCCTGCACGCAGTAGATGAGCTCTGAACTGGCCCTGCTGAGATCCGCTATCGCTATAATTTTATAGGTATTAAAAAGAAACTTTACACATCTTCATAATCATAGCGGACCTCCAACCTATTTAAATCTAAACATCCTAGCCTTATTTACTAGCCTACTTAATCTATCTTGCTTCCTTCAGTTTTGAGACGAAAACCACAAAATCATGAATTTCTACTAAAATCTTAATTTGTGAAATCCAAAGTACTATTTTTATTAAATCATTATGAAAGATGAATCTAAATATAAATTTTGAAGTCTCTAGCTCTTTTCTGTTGCGCCAATAATTTTTTCAGAAAAACGTCCAAATTTCGAAAATGACTTATGTTATCGAACTGATATTTAACACACATTAATTTAGTATTATTCCTGACATGCTAGAAAAGTTTTAGGTCATTTGCTTGATTTTTAAGGTATTGCGCAACATTTATGACGTCAGAGCTAGTTACAGCAGACTGGCTGGCACACAATGGAAACTGATGTGAATTTACAACAGCGTGAGTAGGCTGCTTCCCTACAAATGGAAAATTGTACTGAAATGCAGGAGGATCTGCAGCGAATTGACGCATGGTGCAGGGAATGGCAATTGAATCTCAATGTAGACAAGTGTAATGTGCTGCAAATACATAGAAAGAAAGATCCCTTATCATTTAGCACAATACAGCAGGTCAGCAACTGGAAGCAGTTAATTCCATGAATTATCTGGGAGTACGCATTAGGAGTGATTTAAAATGGAATGATCATATAAAGTTGATCGTCGGTAAAGCAGATGCCAGACTGAGATTCATTAGAAGAATCCCAAGGAAATGCAATCCGAAAACAAAGGAAGTAGGTTACAGTACGCTTGTGCGCCCACTGCTTGAATACTACTAAGCAGTGTGGGATCCGTACCAGATAGGGTTGGTAGAAGAGATAGAGAAGATCCAACGGAGAGCAGCGCGCTTTGTTACAGGATCATTTAGTAATCGCGAAGGCGTTTCGGAGATGATAGATAAACTCCGGTGGAAGACTCTGGAGGAGAGACGCTCAGTAGCTCGGTACAGGCTTTTGTTGAAGTTTCGAGAACATACCTTCACCGAGGATTCAAGCAGTATATTGCTCCCTCCTACGTATATCTCGCGAAGAGACCATGAGGATAAAATCAGAGAGATTAGAGCCCACACAGAAGCATATCGACAATCCTTCATTCCACGAACAATACGAGACTGGAATAGAAGGGAGAACCGATAGAGGTACTCAAGGTACCCTCCACCACACACCGTCAGGAGGCTTGCGGAGTATGGATGTAGATGTAGACTTGTGTTTGGCGATTTCCTGGAGAACATTAACCGTGTAGACGTCATGTTGCGGTATGGGGTGTCTTCCGTGGTCAGTTTGTGGTCCCCTCATTGTGCTAAGGGGAAAGCTAAATGTGGGAGGGGATGAACCATTTTACAGTGCTGTGTACTACATCTAGCAAAGGAATGGTTCAGTGCTTGTGCCACTATGACAGTGCACCCTGTCATTACCATGGGCTTCAAAGTAGTGGGCGGACAGTAAATTTCCTGAAATAAAGTGGCTACTTAAGAGCAATGTGTTAGAACGTCGACTTCGCTTCAGACCCCAACATCCGATCCACTACCTTCTCTGGTTTCGGCTCTTGAGGAAGAATGGGCTGCCATTTCTCCACAGACAATCACTCATTGAACATTCCCCAAGAGAGTTCAAGCCACCATAAAGGCGAAAGGTGGACAAACTTCATATTATTATCCACTACAAGTTGTCCGAATGCTTTTCATGAGGTAGTGTATTTTAAATCCATGCTTTTCTTCGTGGTATTATAATTTCTTTGGGAAATGCTAGTCCGACTTCGCTGGACGAAGAGCCACGCTGAATAGCGTTCTCTGAACGTCAAAGGAGCCTCTGCCGGCAGCGATACAGCGCACTGAAGGCACTGACGACTCTTGCCCCTTGGGTTCAGAGACCAGCCTCGGTCCCCACAAGCTGATGGCTGATTTGGTGGAGACTGCTAGATTCACCCGGGGGTGGAAGCACAGCGATGGTTTAGCAACACTGCTCCCTGAGCGACCGTGGTCCTCTGGTTTGGAGCAAAGTCGAACGTAAAAATCAGAAGCTTGCATGATTCTGCGACGGTTTTGGATGCAAATTTCTTGACATCCGCTATCGGGTGGAGAATTTTGCGGTTCCTTATAACAGGTCAGGCGCGCACTACACGTGGGAAGCTGTTACTGCGGTAGTGGAGTATGTGTGGCGTGCACATGTGAGTCTTTCAGGACAGAGAATTCTCTCCACAAGATCGATAAGACTTGTTCTGATTCGTCGAAGCAGTTCGGAGAAACAAAATGTTTACACATATGCACCTATGCAAAGGTCCCAGAACTATTCTCGCTCATAAATGTTAATAATGCACCCGTAGTACAAGGGATAAAAAGTTGCTCAGTCGAGTAGGCAATAAAATGGATAAGATCTATTGTAACACAACTTATACGCATAATAGTCTCGTTTATTTACTAAATTTGAATCAGATGAAGTAACTGCTGATTACCAGTAGGTGGTTCTATTGCTGTAGATTGTGACACAGTCTAATTTGATGATCTTGTACGGTGCCACTGGTAGAGCGAACGAGAGGGTGATCGTCTGGGGCCATAGTGCTCGACCCTCGGAGAGTGCGGGATGAGAGAGAGGTGTAGCACACGTCCGCATGCTGGAACAGTGTTCTTGTGTCAGTGGCAATACGAGTCCTCACTTCGCTAAAACTGCGATTCGATTTCGCTTTATTTGGTTGAATCATATGCCTACACTACTGGAAATTAAAATAGCTACGCCAAGAATAAATGCAGATGATAAACGGGTATTCATTGGACAAATATATTATACTAGAACTGACATTTGATTACATTTTCACGCTATTTGGGTGCATAAATCCTGAGAAATCAGTACCAAGAACAACCACCTCTGGCCGTAATAATGGCCTTGATACTCCTGGGCATTGAGTCAAACAGAGCTTAGATGGCGTGTACAGGTACAGCTGCCCATGCAGCTTCAACACGATACTACAGTTCACTAAGAGTAGTGACTGGCGTATTGTGATGGGCCAGTTGCTCAGCCACCGTTGACCAGACGTTTTCAGTTGGTGAGAGATCTGGAGAATGTGCTGGCCAGGGCAGCAGTCGAACATATTCTGTTTCCAGAAAGGCCCGTACAGGACCTGCAACATGCAGTCGTGCATTATCCTGCTGAAATGTACGGTTTCGCGGGGATCGAATGAAGGGAAGAACCACGGGTCGTAACACATCTGAAATGTAACGTCCACTGTTCAAAGTGCCGTCAATGGGAACAAGAGGTGACCGAGACATGTAACCAATGGCACCCCATACCATCACGCCGTGTGATACGCCAGTATGGCGATGACGAATACATGCTTCCAATGTGCGTTCACCGCGGTGTCGCCAGACACTGATGCGACCATCATGATGCTGTAAACAACACCTGGATTCATCCGAAAAAATTACGTTTTGCCATTCGTGCACCCAGGTTCGTCGCTGGGTACACCATCGCAGGCGCTCCTGTCTGTGATGCAGCGTCAAGGGTAACCGCAGCCATGATCTCCGAGCTGATGGTCCATGCTGCTGCAAACGTCGTCGAACTGTTCGTGAAGATGGTTGTTGTCTTGCAAACGTCCCCATCTGTTGACTCAGGGACCGAGACGTGGCTGCACGATATGTTTCAGTCATGCGGATAAGATGCCTGTCATCTCGACTGCTAGTGATACGAGGCCGTTGGGATGCAGCACGGCGTTCCGTATTACCCTCCTGAACCCACAGATTCCATATTCTGCTGACAATCATTGGATCTCGACCAACGCGAACAGCAACGTCGCGATACGATAAACCGCAATCGCGATCGGCTACAGTACAACCTTTATCAAAGTCGGAAACGTGATGGTACGCATTTCTCCTCCTTACACGAGGCGTCACAACAACGTTTCACCAGGCAACACCGGTCAACTGCTGTTTGTGTATGAGAAATCGGTTGAAAACTTTCCTCATGTCAGCACGTTGTAGGTGTCGCCATCGGCGCCAACCTTGTGTGAATGCTCTGAAAAGCTAATCATTTGCATATCACAACATTTTCTTCCTGTCGGTTAAATTTCGCGTGTGTAACACGTCATCTTCGTGGTGTAGCATATTTATTGCCCAGTAGTGTACAACGCTTGAGTACATTCCAAATGGAATTGCAGAGATGATTACGATTTTAGGAGAGCGTCAGGGTGTAGACGTCCACGTGGCTGCAACTGATGCTAGACGTTTTCCCAAGTAACGTCACTATTCGCCATCTGACTGACATAGCCTGGAGGTAGTTACGTCGTGTACGTCATAGTAATGGATGTCGGGAAAATTATAATCGAGTCGTAGCCGTTCTTGTTGTGGTACAGCTATATCCTCATATTAGTTCACGACAAATTCAAGCGGATCTAGTATTATCGAAGTCTAAGGTTCTCAGAATCCTAAAGGCTCAGAGATTTCATCCTTTCCATATCATAATGACGCAAGAACTAAGGCTTCGGAAGCTCGAAGAATGCCTTGCATTTTGCCACTGGGCTCTACATCATCAAGAGGTGTTCACGTCCCTTCCAGATGAAACCTCATTTACAAATACTGGTCAATTAAACAGGGACAACTGTCATTACTGGTCGGATGTCCATCTACAGTTGTACAGAACTGTTGATAATCAGCATCGTTGGAGCCTTAATTTTTAGTGTGGAATTGTCAGTGGCTATCTGGCAGGTCCCTTTTTTTTAATTTCTTAGAAATCTTGACAGACCATTTACCGCGCTTACTTGAAGATGTTGACTTTGAGGTCAGACAAAGAATTTGGGGCAGTTCGATGGTGCACTGACACATTACTCACCGGATCTAAAGGGCATTTTGAAATGAACGATATCCGCACCAATGGATTGGACATGGTCGTACCACTGTATGGCTCGCTTATTCACCTTACCTAACTTCCCTGATTTTTGCCTGTGTGGATATTCAAAAAAAAATTTGTTACGAGCTGCAGCCAGTGACAAGAGAAATCGTGACCAAAGTATACTGAGACCTTGTGCAGCCATTCCACGAGATATCATGCTTTCAGCTATCAGATATTTCTTACAGAGGATTAATTTATAATTTGAAGCAAACGCTGGTCACTCTGAGCATATGTTCAATCCTTAATTTCCAGGTGCAAAATGAAAGGGATGGGAGAGGTGACAGGACTCACTCGACGTCTTTTAAACAATTATCTACGTTTTATTTGTTTCTTCTGTCTCAAAAATGTCAGAATAACATTTAGGCGTTGTGATGTGTTGATTTTTGCCAGTAAATTAGTTAATTAAAACTTAAAGTCCAAATCTCTCTTCACTCATTCTAAATTCGATGTCACAAATAGGGGTCTTCATGAAACAAAACTCAACCTTCGAATAAACTTCAGTAGTCACCTTTAACGTCATAGTTATTGGTAAGATATATGACTCCTTATGCCTCTTTCAATTTGTATCTAACATTGTATTTTGCTGTATCCCTCTTGTATTTCGAGTTACTCCTTAAGAGAACTAAAACCATATTTGCTCATTTGACCTTCATTGAAACTTGCTATGACTTCGAAAAATGTATGGTTTTATACGTAAAATTTGCTACTCTTTAAAATCTTAATCAATACAAGGGTTCCCGTTTTAAAAATCACTTTAACCTCCGAATCACCTTGGCACGGCACTTTTTATCAGTGCGTGCCCCTCTTTGCCACCTACAACAAACACTTCGCCGTATCTCATCTCTGCCACGAGTTACTCATCACTATGTATTAAAATGGCCCGCCCCGTATGTAAATTAAGTAGTAACAACATCTGAAGTTCTATGAGGCTTTTCATGGATTATACTGCTGCTTACAGAGAAGTCGCTACTCCAGAAAACTGTAGCGAAATCCAGGAAGACATGCAGAGGGGAGGGTCAACGTTTGGTGGATCGCGTGGCAGTTGCCCTCAGCATAAACAAATGTAACGTGCGGGTATTGCGACTACTTAGACAGAATGACTCTTCATTGTATGATTAAACGATTGCAAAACAATCAGTGGAAGCAGTTGCGTCCATGAAACAATAAAGAGTATGCGCATGGTGCAATTTAAAGCGGAACGGCCACATAAAACTAATAGCAGGAAACGCTGATGCCAGGCTGAGATTCATTGGAAGAATCCGCAGAAAATATAGTGCATCAACAAAGGAGGTATCTTACAACACTCGTTCGACCAGTACCTGAGTACTGCTTGTCATTCTAGGATCCGTAACAACAGCACTGATAGAGGAAATAGAGCAGGTCCAAAGAAAAGTAGCGCGTTTCGTTGCAGCGTCATTTACTAACAAGGGAACCTCCCCATCGCACCCCCCTCAGATTTAGTTATAAGTTGGCACAGTGGATAGGCCTTGAAAAACTGAACACAGATCAATCGAGAAAACAGGAAGAAGTTGTGTGGAACTATGAAAAAAAAAGCAAAATATACAAACTGAGTAGTCCATGAGCAAGATAAGCAACATCAAGGATACTCTTAGCTCAGGAGCGCAGTGGTCATGTGGTTAGCGCGAGCACCTGCGGAACGAGGTCTTTGGTTCATGTCTTCCCTCAAGTGACAATTTTAATTTCTTTATTTTCGCAAACTTATGATCTGTCCGTTCGTTCATTGACATCTCTGGTCACAGTATTAAGTTTAGTGTCTGTGTTTTGCGACCACACCGCAAAACCGTGCTATTAGTAGACGAAAGGACGTGCCTCTCAAATGGGAAAAATGATCGCAAGGTCATAGGTCAACCGATTCCTCCACAGGAAAACACGTCTGATATATTCTATACGACACTGGTGACGGCATGTGCGTCACATGACAGGAATATGTTGTCGACCCACCCAACTTGCACACTTGGCGAATGGGTAAAAAGATTCTTCTACCTTGCCCGATTTAGGTTTTCTTGTGGATGTGATAATCACTCCCAAAAAAGTGATGAAAACATAAGAGTTTGTCACATAAACTGCAACAAATGAATGCAACATTTCACAGTCGCAAAGTCTTCCCTGTGCTCTGTCAAAACATATGTTTTTAACGTTTTCAAATTTTTCCGTGTGTAGACCGTCAAATCCTGCATATGTCCAAGCAAATCTGAACATGTCCTGGAATTTTGGAGAGCGAAGTTGATTATGCGTGAGTGCCTGAACTTTGATAATCGTCTGAAAAAAAAAAAAAATCAAACTTTTCACTCGAAGGTAGACTTGAACCCAGGACATCTCGTTCCGCAGGGGCTCACGCTAACCACGGGACCACGGCGCTCCTAAGCTTGTATTCTCCTAGATGTTGCCTATCCTGCGCATGGACTACTGAGTTTGTATATTTTGCTTATTTTTTTCATAGTTCCACACAACTTCTTCCTGTTTTCTCGATTGATCTGTGTTCAGTTTTTCAAGGTCTATCCACTGTGCTAACTTATAACTAAATCTGAGGGGGGTGCAATGGGGAGGTTCCCTTGTAAGCACTGAAGTGTCACCGAGCGAGGTGGGGCAGTGGTTAGCACACTGGACTCGCATTCGGGAGGACGACGGTTCAATCCCGTCTCCGGCCATCCTGATTTAGGTTTTCCGTGATTTCCCTAAATCGTTTCAGGCAAATGCCGAGATGGTTCCTTTGAAAGGGCACGGTCGATATCCTTCCCAATCCTTCCCTCACCCGAGCTTTGCTCCGTCTCTAATGACCTCGTTGTCGACGGGACGTTAAACACTAACCACCACCACCACTGAAGTGTCTCACAGTAGATCAACCAATTCCAGTGACAGGCCCTGCAAGAGAGGCGTTTTGCATCGCGGTATGGCTTACTGACAAAGTTCCGAGATCATACGTTCCCAGAGGAGTCAGAAAATGTAATGCTTTCCCCTACGTATATCTCGCGTAAGGACCATGAAGATGAAATTTGAGAGATTCGAACCCACACTGAGGCTTACCTGCCATTTTTCTTTCCGGGAAGTACTCGCGGCTGCAACGGGATAAAGAGAAAAGTGACGATGATACACAAAGTACACTCGGTCACACACCGCAAGGTGACTTGCTTAGTATAGATGTAGATGTATATTTACGTATAGATGAAGAGGCAACCTGTGGAAATAACAACTAACCCTGTACCGGAATCGCGAAGATCACGCTGATAGGAAGGCAGTGTCGCCGGCAGTGAGACAGAACGGTTTCTGAGGAGCTGCACCCCAACAACAAGGCTGGTAGATCCAGGTGGTAACGGGACAGCTTTCTACACGCGTGTGCGGGCTTCCAAACTGTGACGTCAGTCGAGTGCGCAGCCACCAACCGGGTACCGTTTGTGGGGCGCTTCAGTCGTCTGATGACATCCGCGGAGTACGACGTGCCACGTACGCGTTCGGTTGTTAGTGATATGACAACGCGACGTTTTCTCTCCCGCGTGGGAGCCTCGATGTGGCCATCTGCTACAATCGTGCTTTTGCTCCTCGTAGCGGCAACCAACGCCGGAAGCATTGGTGAGTCTATATCTAAATCCACGAATAATTAATGTTCTTGTGCGTGCATGTGGCTAAACAGGGAGAAAATGTGACGCCTGTCACTACCGCGATATGTGAATATTATCGCTGCGCTATGGTAATGTATTTCAGTAGTCGCTCATATGACTTAATAGGATTGTTAATTAACGCACTGCAAACAACCGTGGTACCGTACTCTTCTTCTCTTCTTCTGTAGTGGTCAATCGAAGGATTGGTTTGCAACTGCTACAATGGCAGCTTGTCTCCGTTCTGTGCGTCTTTCAGCTTTTTTCTTCATTTCTTTATAGGTGTTACATCCCACGTCTTTCACGATTTGATCCATGTACCTCGGCCGTGGTCTTCCTCTTGGTCTTTTTCCCTCGACACATCCCTCTATGATTGTGGACAGTAGTCCTTTATGTCTTAATAGATGACCTGTAAATTGCAGTCTTCTTTTAACAATGAAACTCCAGACGCTTCTCTTCTCACCTGCTCTTTCCAGGACCACTTCGTTTGTGACCTTGTCGATACCAACTTCTGGTCTTCTTCTGTCCCGAGAGTCCATGTTTCACACCCATAGCACGCCACACTCCACACACATGATTTCAAAAATCTTTTCCTGATTTCAAGGCTGATGCTCTTAGATGTTAAGATGTTTTTCTTCTTGTTAAAAGCAGCCCTTGCTTGATCATTTCTACTTCTCACTTCTGCCTTGCTCCTTCCATCCCTGGTAATATTAATGCCCAGATAAGTAAATTTATCAGCTTATTCAAGCAGTTCATTGCCTACATGAACTTGGACCTTCACTTGCTCTTTTTTGTCGCATGCAATTGCTTTTGTTTTTGCTTTATTAATTTTCATATTATATTCTTCCCCCATAACTTTATCCATTGTATTCAGTAGGACTACAAGATATTCTTCACTTTCAGCTAGGACAGCTATATCATCGGCATATCTTATCATATCTATTCGTTGGCTATGAATTACTACACCTGTCTGTGAATTTTCCCTTACTTTTTTCAGCGCCTCTTCAATGGATAGGTTAAAGATAACAGGGGATAGTGCTCAACCTTGTCGGACACCTTTCCGTATCTGCACCTCTTCTTGTTTTGTCCGTCCACGGATAACTGCTGTGTCGTTTTTGTACAGGTTCCATATCATTTTTCTATCTTTATAGTCTACTCCTACTTTTTGAGTACCTCAAACATCTTATCCCATTTAACATTATCAAAGGCTTTCTCTACACCTACGAAAGCTATGTATGTTGTCAGGTTCTTATCTAGTCGTTTCTCTCTTATTAGTTTTAGAGCAAATATTGCTTCTCTGGTTCCTCTATCTTTCTGGACTCCAAACTGGTCTTGGGAGAGTGTAGCTTCGACTTTTTTTCTATGCGTTTTAGGATAATTGAGGTCACTATTTTAGAGGCGTGAGTAACTAGGCTGAGCGTCCTATATTTTTCACGTCTTGTAGCATTTGCCTTCTTTGGAATGGGGATCATAATGTTTTTCTCAAAGTCTGTAGAAATTTTACGCTGCTCGTAGATGTTGAAAACAAGATTATACAACTCCTGCTTCAGTTTTGCTCCTCCAGATTTCAGAAGTTCAGCTGGGATATTGTCTATACCAAGAGATTTGCTGTTTTTCAGTTTTTTCAGACCTAGTCCAAACTCTTCCTTTAATATAGGTTCACCTATGTTGTGTGCATCTACCTCTGTTTCTTCTTCCATGATGTTTTCAGGCAGTTCTGGTCCGCTGTACAGTTTTCCTATATATTGTTTCCATCTTCTTGCAACTTCATCATCGTCATCCCACATATTGCCATTTTCATCCATCACAGCCCTATACTTGTTTCATCTGTCTCCAAAGAAATGTCTCACACATTCATAGGCCTTGCCAATATTTCCATTTCTCATGTTGTCCTCAACTGAAATACAGAGATCAGCAGGTATTTTTCTCTTGCTTGTTTTTTCTCTCTGTTGATTCTGTTTTTCAGACTCTTGTATTTCTCTTGGCCTTCCCTCTTCACAGAATTTTTTAATTTCCTTCTTTCTTCCATCATATTTAGTAGGTCATTAGTGATCCATTCCTTCCTTTTCTCTGTCCTTTGTTTTCCTATTACTTCTTCTGCTGCTTCGAAAATACCAGTTTTTAGTTTTTCCAAGCTGCTTTGGATGTCATTGTTTTATTTTCTGTTTCTAGTTGATAGTGCTTCAGTGTACCGTACTCTAATGCAGTTTAAAAATAAGGGCTTACACGTAGTAGAACCGACCTCGCCTTTTTGTGTGTGGGGATGGGCTGCGGAGTTTGGGGGGGGGGGGGGGTGAGAAGTGTCTGGGGTAAGTTCAGCAGATTTTCGCGCTTTATATTTCGCAGTATGTAGCTCAGGAGACAGCTCAAACAAATTAATTTCATCACTCCCTTCACGTGATGCCCATCGTCGAGGGAAAGTGCCTGTTTGTTTCCCATTACAAAGAAAGTGATTTTTAAAGAGGTACTTTAAGTGCCCATTCAGATTAGTCTAGTGCGGTATTTGTTTTATCTATGTATTAACAGGGCAGTAAAACAGGAACTGACGCGCGACTACTTCAACCGCCACGGAAGAGTGCTATTCAGTTACTGCTGGATTACTGGTCATTTTTACGGTTTTGCTGCCCTGTTAATACATGCTGATAAAAAGAAATACAGCAGTAGACTACTGAATGGGTGGTAAAGTTTCGGTTTAAAAACCATCTGTAAAAACCAATTTTTTGTAATCGAAAACATACACATGTTTTCTATCGTCATGGGCGTCGCATTAAAGACGTAGCGACGAAACGAAATTGCAAATTTTGAATGATTTATACAGCTAAATGGTTACAAAAAACTGTCGAAACATCAGAGTAAATGCGCGTGATGATTCTTAGAAGGAACATCCTGTATATTTTTCTTCGCGTTAGAAGTGGATTGAAACGTTCTTAGGCTGTCGTAAATATTTTAACTTCTTCCGCATTTTATCAATGCGCTTTTTGCATTTACCGATATTCTGAGGACCAAAATGGATTTCATTGTATGTTTTAAAAGTTTAATATTGAAGGTACACAAACTCTTCGTGCTAGTCACTCAACGCTTCATGTTAAGATTCACATGTTTCCTACGTGATCAACGAACTGACATCTAGCATCGGGATCAATATTTTCACATAAACGAAACGTGTGTATTTTCACGCTTCAACCAAATTTACTGGTATGTTTATGCGCCGCTTTGACGAGTTTTATGGATATTTCCATCAGTTTACATTTATTATTTGATGTAAGCATCATCTAGAACTTCTGTAGTCGCCTCAATCCAGGGAAGATGGTTTACAGCACTTAGGCAGCTCACCTACCTGCTCGTAGCGTCAAAAACAATGGTCAGTGACAAACATATGCCTCGTAACTCTGCGTCATTCGTTATATTAGCAATCTTACTTAATAGCTCGAGGGGATTCGTTCAAAACTGGCTCTGAGCACTATGTGACTTAACATGTGAGGTCACCAGTCCCCTAGAACTTAGAACTACTTAAACCGAACTAACCTAAGGACATCACACACATCCATGCCCGAGGCAGGATTCGAACCTGCGACCGTAGCAGCAGCACGGTTCCGGACTGAAGCGCCTAGAACCGCTCGGCCACTGCGGCCGGCGAGGGGCTTAGTAACATGGTTCTTCCAGTTCAACGAGTCATCAGTATGTTCACCTAAAATTTGGAGCATTCTGTCCTATTTGTTGACTCCAATAATGCGCTTTATCAATTGTTGGTCGCCCTCTCTTCGTTGCAGATAAGTGAATATAGTGCTTTTGTTCAAAATTTAGGGAGAGTCCATTTTCTGAGAACCAGTCAATAATTGTTTGGAAATCATGATTTACAATCTCTTCTGTTGCTCTTCAAAGCTTGTGTTCAATTATGTAAAGGCTACAGTTATCGGCGTTCGCTAAATGTTTTGTATTTGGTCTCTGCAGTTGGCCATCGCTGTATTCTGAAAAGGTCTGGATTCAGAACACCGTCTCTAATGACATCTATACCCAAAAGACTTTAAATTCCAGCCTTCCTTTTCCAACTAAATTGTAAGATAGCATTAACACACAGCTCTCAACAAAAAGTCGGAAGTTCAACAGTTGCTTGTGTAAAAAATGGGAAAAGTAAGGTATAAAAACAACATTTTGTGTGAAGTAGAATTAACTGCTTTGCGACATATTTTTAATGTAAAGTAGGTCTGAAACTCATAAATGACGACTCACCTCGGTCATGCTGTGACTGTTTACTAATATACGCACTACTGCAAACTCAACTGTCGAAATCCTTAAACTACTGCAAAGCGACTTCGAAACCCTTAAAACGGAGATTCCAGCATAAAGAAAAAAATTGGGTACCATAGTTTCTCCCGAAGCACACAATTTTCATTGCTGCCAAGTGATGTCGACAACCGCCGATATTTCGACTGGAGCACACACTGCCATTTACAAAGCAAAACTGAAGCATGTAAGCGCTGTGCAATCGCATTTAGTAACTCGGTTTCAAAGAAACTACGTAAACATCACACACTGCAAGTGAATTTAGTACCTTGGATTTCACAGAAACTTCGTAAACATCACTCACCCACGCACACACAAAGACACGCGCGCGCGCACACACACTTGTGCTCCAACTTACGTAAAGTGAAACACCTTGTTACCTTATAGTAGGTTGTGTGAGCACCACATTAGGAACTCTGCGAATTTCTTACGTCGATCAGAGGGAACGCTTTTGAATTACTCTGATATTCTAGTAAGTTTCGATGTGGTATCTCTCTTCACTCGTGTTCTTCTGTCTTACCCGTTACGGTTGATTAAGGTTAGGTATGGAGCTGAATTAACGGACCTATTTCGACATGGCTTTACTTCCACTTACTTTTTAATCAATGATCAGTACTACGCGCAGACAGATGCAGTTGCGATGGGAAGCCCGTTGTCACCTATACTGAGAATTTGTGTATGGAAGATTTCGAGAAACGTGCCTTGGAGTCGGCGTTTTGAAACCTTCGAGGTTCTTTTTTTCAGATATGTAGACGATACTTTTATTGTTTGACCTCATTGCAGCGAGAATTTGAACGACTTTTTTGAACACCTGAATTCAATCCACTCTGATATTCCTTTCACGATGGAGGTGGAAAAGGATGACTATCTTCCCTTCCTTGATGTGATGGTCAAGAGGAAGGTAGAGAGAACGTTGGGACATGTGTCTGTAGGAAGCCTACTCACACTGACTTGTATCCGCAGGCTGACAGTTGTCACCATCCGGCTGAAAGTGTATGAGTACTTCGTACCTTGGTTCACAGGCCCCATGTCAACTCGAACCCTGAAAGTTTGTCAGCTTTCTTCAGAATAGTTACAGTGAAAGACGGATTAGACGTGGGTTGCATTGTCGACCAACTGTGCACCGGATGTGTGATAATAATATCGAGGTGGCTCCAAAGTCTACAGTCTTTTTGTCTTACGCAGGGAGTATCTCGAACAAGATTGGTCGTACTTAGCGGAAATATGATGTGAAGTGCGTTTTTCGACCAACATCTAAGATCAGAGTCCTTTTAAGTTTCATAAAGGATGATCTTTGTTTGCGTTAGGCGGATGTCTGCCTATTCCTTAACGGTTGTGGCATGTTGTGTATTGGTCAGAGTATCAGGACTGTGGAGGACCGGTGTACGGTGCGTAAGCAGCACACACGCTTACAACAGCCGAGCAAATGCGCCTTTGTAGAACATTGTCTTCGCACCGGTCATCGTATGGAATATAACAGTACGGACATTCTGGCATGCGCTTCCAGCTACTGGGATAGTGCTATTAAAAAACTGGAATTTCTCTGAAAACCGAGGTTTTACATTCGCTTCTACAGCGCTCACTTGCTGCAGATTTGCCTTGAAACTCGTGTGGTGTGTTCCTGTAGAAATATCGGCGGTTGTCGACGACGTCACCCAGCTGCATTCCTGTATGTTACTTGAATACAGAGAAAAACGATTAACTACAAAAAAAGTTCATAGATACCATTTAGTCCACCTGTGCTGAAACCCCATGTTTCGCGTTCTTCCTATAACCCACCAAACTTTTACAAGTCGTTTATTTGTTCCTTCGACCTACTGCCCGGTCGTATTCAGCCAGTGACGGGAACTTTTATTTTTAGTGTACAGCAGTGAGGATAAACTTGTACCTGGCCGAAATTCTACGTAAGACTACAATTTCTCAATAACAGTATCTACAAAATACTGAAGATGGTTGTAAATTGCGCTAAACGCACCCTCTGAACATTATTTCAAGCAGTTAGTTCATGAGGTCTCCTTTCCCCCCCCCCCCCCCCCCCCCCCCGCCCGGCCCTCCTGTCTGTGGTTTAGAATGGACGAATGGACCCTAGGTACTCCTGATTTTCGTAAGAGGCGACTAAAAGGAGTCTCGAACCTTTCGGCTTGCTAAGTCATGGTCCCCTTTCCGGGTTTGACCTTCATCATACCAAATTTTTCTGAAGTGTAGGCCATTTGGGGAGGGCACCTTACATGGTGCATCTTACGTCCCTCATGCATTAAGATCTCTACACGCATTATTGTTATGGCACTGACTCTCTGCCGACATTCCAGTTATCTGGGTGAGGACCCTTATGTGGTGCACAATTTCCATCCATAGGCTATTGGCCTCTTTTGGTGCCTGGAAATAATGGATTTCTACACACTCAGTATCTAGCTCAGTAGCCAGCCCATCATGGTGGGGTCGTTATGTACCCTCTTGGTGGCAGTACCATGCCTGCACAGAGATCACAATACTGATGCCTGAGCTGCTCCTTCCCACATACGCCAAGGAATAGATTTCCATTTTCTTGGGGCATCGGGACTTCCGGCCATGTCCATCGCACTAGGTGGGCTTTGCTGTGGCTGGGTGGCGTCTGTGGGGAGAACCCCTGATCGGAGTGGGTGATATCAGAGAGGATGACCAGCAATGAAGCAAACAAAGTCATCTTTCGTTGGGGATCGAATGGGCCCAGCAGTCTCGAAGAAAGGGAAGCGAGAATACAATGCTGCGCCAATGACTCCAAGTCGTTTCCCACCCTCGCTACATCACGGGACAAAAGTGGGGCTACATAATGAAGAAACCATGTACCCCTCGTTATTTAGTGTGCAGCAGAACCGATGGGAACTCCTTTCTGGGTACATAGAATCAATTTTTTATTTTTTATTTTTTATTTTTTTGAGCAGCTGGAGGGTAAGTTTGGGTAAGTGACAGTCCTGTCCAAAATGCGCAATGAATCAGTCCTGATTCAGATGTCATCCCCTGCCCAGTCCAGGGGTTATTCACCTGTGACAAGCTGGGTGATATTCTTCTGTTTCTGACACTCCCCATAAAAGCTTCAACATGGTCCAGGGCATTACTTTTCATCATGACTTCATGTTGCAGTCCGACGTCTAGCTACATGCCAATTTAGAACAACAGGGCGTTCACTTCGTCCAGCATATCTATAGCGAGCCTAGAGACAATAGGGTTGCCCAGTGCCTTCATTTGGCCTTTGAGGGTGATTCGTTACCTGAAAAGGTCAAGTTGATGGTATACCTATGTGATGTCAAACCATATGTCCCTCCCTCTACATGGTGTTTTATGTGCTGAAAATTTGAGCACATGTCCTCCCAGTACAATTCCAGCGCCACACGTAGAGATTGCAGACGTTCGCTGCATCCAAATACCCCTTTTGCACCTCCTCCCTCCTGTGTCAACTGTAGTGAGCACCACACCCTCTGCTCGCCAGATTCCACGGTATTCCAAAAGGACCTAAAATTATGGAGTACAAGACCCTAGACAGGCTGTCTTACCATGAAATATGAAAGGCTGTACCCTGTTTGAATGCTATCGTCTTATATTGCCATTATGATGGCGCTGCCAAGATTGATGCCATTAAGTCCCTTGTCTAAACTTACTCCTGTGGGCTCTCAGGACCACCCATCTTCATCCTCCATCCTGGTGGCTGGGGACACATCTTCTTCTGTTGCTCCCAGACCTTCTACTGTGAGACATCTTCCCCCCCCCTCCCCCCCAACGCCAGGGACATCAGTCCCCTTCCCCCAGCACATAAGCAACAGCCTCCTCTGGCTCCTCCGTGGAAGTGGTCCCTTGGAACTCTACCTTCTGCAGTCTCCTCCCATGGTCAAGTTGACACCAGCCGTTGGCTGAAGCAACCACTAGCTGCTGGTTGAAGGGCTTCATGGCCTTCCTCTCTCCCTGAAGCTCTTTCCAAGAAGCTCTCTGAGCAAGGCCCTAAAGAGCAGCTAGATGTCAAACAAACAAAGAAGAAGTCTGTTAGGAAATGGGAGACTCCAGTGGCCACAGCACCACCACTTGCTAACAGTTCTGTGTCCAAGGACTAGGTGGAGATTCTTGCATCCCCTGAGGACCTAGATCCTGGTGACGCCTCAGACGCAATGGTACTGGTTGCGAAAACTCAACCAATGATGATGGGTGCCCCTGAGGCGTAATTTGCCTCCATGGTCCCTTCATGCCTTCCCAGATGGTAGAAAGCGTCGTTCTCCAGTGGAATTGCGGTCGTTTCTTCTCCCGCCAGGCTGAGTTATGATAACTTTCAAGCGTAACACCTGCTCATTTCCTTGCCCTTCAGGAATCCTGGTTTCCCATGATGCACTCCCACGCCCTTTGTGGCTGTTGGGGGTACTACAAAATCTGTAGTGACTGTGACAGACTGTCAGGTGGAGTTTGTGTCTATGACCTTACCTCTGTCTCTAGCAAGCCTCAGTCCTTTTAAACACTTTTAGAAGCTGTGGCTCTCAGAGTGAAGACAACACAAGAAATTACGATATCTACCTCCTTCCAGATGGTGTATCGCTGCACCATGTATTCCCTACACTAATTGCCCATCTCCTCCCAAGTTTTCTACTTCTATATGATTTTAATGCCCATACTCCTTTGTGGGGTGGAACCAAGATTATTGACTATGGTAAAGATGTGAGGACCTACTAACTCAACTCAATGTTCGCCTCCTCCCCCTATGGGGCTCATCACTCTTTGGAGGGGTCGTGCTTGGCTAGCACAAGCCCCAGACTTTGCAGCATCTTTTCCCTCCCATGATGTATGTCTGTCCACTTGCTATTCTTTTTCCACTCCCTTGAGGAACATGTCTGTGGTGTTAATGGAATGTTCGATATTGCCTGTCGCTGATATAAGAACAGTCTCACCACTGTCTTTCATTCCATTTTCCTTTCTTTGTCCCCCTTCTCCTCTCGTTCCTCCGCTTTGGCGTTTGAAGTTCCTCTTTTTCTTCTTCCTCCCTGTACACTCCTGATGGCCAGCCCACGTGTGTGATGCATAACAGGAGACTGGGTAATACGGAATTCCCAGCCCCGGGTCGGCAGGTAGGGTTCGCACCCCCTGGTTCAGGCCAGGCCCGGGAGGGGTGATTCCCTGAACTGCTATCTTCCCAAATTACCGCTTGGTTCCTCTGTCAGGTGTTCAGAAGATGTGACCTGAGGTGTGAACAATCACCTAAGGCAGTAGCGTCCCCTTGTGAAGGGGCCCCCAGTTGGAAGGAGCTTGCCATTTGAGATGCTGGCAATCATGGTGGATTTTCTCACAATGCATCAATCATCTTGACACTCAGCGTGTATGAAACGTAAACGGAATGAGGCTAACGATTCAAAGACCCATCTAGTTGCACCATGATTCCATGTCATTTCACGTACTGAAGACAGTCAGCCCTTTGCAACGGTAAATACATTAATTATTCAGAAAGGTGTAAGTGCCATTGCCGGCTCTGTGAAATCCTGCTCTCGTTTATGGAATGGTACTTAGCTTTTGGGGACTACTTCTGAATCTCAAGCGCGACAACTGCTTGCTGCCTCGCTTCTCCATGGCTATTCTGTTCATGTTGAGGCCAACAGAACTCTGAATTCTACGCTAGGTATTATTTACACTAAGCTGCATGATGGTCTGACCGAGGCCGAAATCCCGTCTTACCTCTCTGATCAGGGTGGTATTGCTTGCAGTGGGTGATGAAAAATGTATATTCCTCCTTAGTCGTCACCCACACTCTTTTTCGCGCCTTTGATAGAGTGGTGCTTCCATCCAAGATCAAAGAAGGCTATGAAATTATCGCAGTCCAACCGTATATTCCAAACCTGATGCGCTGCTACCAGTCCCATCGTTTCAACCACGCTAGAACATCTTGTCGAAACTGCGCAAAATGTGTCACCTATGGTAGCGATGTGTGTGAGGGAGACTGTCCACCTCCTTCTCCCTGCTGTGTCAACTTCAATTGTGGCCATGCAGTCCAACCGTATATTCCATACCTGATGCGCTGCTACCAGTCTCATCGTTTCAACCACGCTAGAACATCTTGTCGAAACTGAGCAAAATGTGTCACCTATGGTAGGGTTGTGTGTGAGGGTGACTGTCCACCTCCTTCTCCCTGCTGCGTCAACTGCAATGGTGGCCATGCCGCCTCTTCTCGGGTTTATCTCGTGTATCTCGATGAGCAGGCTGTCCAGGAGATCCAGATAGAGGGAAGAGTGCCTTACCCTGTCCCCCGCAAGTTATTTTCTAGTTGCTAAACCTGCGTCCCTCCGTCTGGCATTTACAGTTCTGTTCTTGATACCTCTTGCTCCATGAAGGACATAACCACGCATACATGCGACCTCAAATTCAGCTCTGAGATTGACAAAACCCCAAGTGTCAAGGTAGCATCGCCATCCCCCCATCCAGCTGTACAACAAGCCATCAAACTCTCGCCTCAAGAGGTGAAGCCACCAGCTACACAATTGGCAGGACAAAAAGGACAGAAGGATTACGCCTGTGAAATCTTCCTATGTCCCTCCTGTCAGACAACACCTGAGTCTTCCTCTGCTAACCGGAAAGACTCGAAGAAGTCCAACAAAGGAAAATGGTCTTCTCCTTCACTGACTTGAATATCCTCTTCAACGGTGTTGTCACATGAAACCTTAGCCTGGCTGGCCTCCGTTTTTCTACGTTGGACTCCACAGACCGACAACATAGGCAAGCCAATCCTTCTGCGGACTTCTTTGAGCAGGATCCTCCTGCTTCAGTTCCCTGTAGCAGCGAGTCTTCCCAGACTGTCACTCGGCAGCCGCCGAGACGACACATCTTCACTTCTTCCTTCTCATGACTCTTCTCCAATGAAACCTTCGCGGGCTTTGGTCCCACAAAGAGGATTTAGAGCTGCTTTTAGCATTGCAGCGTCCCCTTGTACTCTTCCTCCAGAAAACAATACTGTGTCCTCATGACCACTTTGAGCTTTCACGTTTCTTCCCAATTCGTTTTTGATCTTCCACCTTAGGTTGGTATGAAGCCGTTATGCTTCTCATGTGGGATAACATTCATAGCCAACCTATCTCCCTGACTACCCATCTTCAACATCTTGCAGTTCGCCTTTTCCACCGTAACTTGGCGTTATCCCTTTGTACCATTTATATCCCTCAATCATTCGATGTCACCAGGGCAGACTTCCTTCAGCTTATTGGGCAGCTACCTCACCCATTTCTGCTACTTAGTGACTTTAATGACCATCATCACCTTTGGGGTTGTAACCTCCCTCTCACTTATCGACCTTAATGACAGTGAAAAATTAAACCGCGTGTACCTAATGGAAATGTGGGAAAAGCAATCGTCACCGAAGTTAATCTGTCGGTAAAGAGGGAGGAAAGGGTTACATCTAAATGAAAGGAAAATTGCAAATGAAACTGGTGGAAATTAATTTTGAAAAGGGGTAAAGTTGATAAAGAAAGTAAATGTGCGGCCATTACGTTAACAATTAACTAGCGGTAATTAGATATTTGAGATTTGGGGGAGGTTACGGTCGCCAGTCCTATGGACAATTACTATAGTAACTGAAAAAGAAAGGTTATTACACATATAATTAGCACTAGAAGTGTGGCAACTGAAGGTTGACACGTGTAGTGTGAAAACTGAAAGTTTGTCACAAGTAATAAATTTCGCTACACTCTGACTTAATTTAGCAAAAGAATTAATAAAACCGGAAAATCGAAAGTTAATTTAGTGACTGAAGTTAATAGTGAGCTTTCTTTCTGAAGCACATCGAAATTCAGTAAAATACGGTTAGTCTTGGACTACCTCAACAATCATTTCAAAAGCTACTTGAATCTACGCAATTTAGAAATAAGAGATTTAACTTTGAACTTGAATTAAATGATTCTGAACAATTAACAATAGTGAAATTTAGTACGTACCAAGCTGAGCTGGAGTCACAGGTAAGCTAAAATATGCAAACAAAACTCGCACTCTTAATTTTTGCTTGTGCAATCTAAATATTGTAGCCAGCTATGAATACCTTAACTGAACTTTGAAATTAAAGCAGTGAAATCGAATGCTTTTACTTTAATACTGGCGTTTGAATTTCAACGACACGAGTTCATTCCGGAAAAGGAAGGGACCCTGCTTGGTAATGCAATTGGGACAATGAGCAACAAATGTTCATGCTAAGTTGCTGTAATTATAGTTACGAAAATGGAACAGTTTGAAAAGCTGAGGTCTGCCATACAGTTCTAAAACTTTACGTGCTTCCAGTCTTTCTTGTTGGTTGATTGAAGGTTTGAAGCCGTCGATCGAGGAGGTGGCGACAGTCACTCATTGTCGGCCGTCGCTGTTGCAGAAGCTGGATGTTGGCGCGCCTTCTTCACCAGGCGAAACGGGCTCTTGATGTGCGCCAACTAATGCTTCCCATCCGCGACACCGTGTCAGAAACTATCATAGCAAGTCGAGCGCAATTACATGCTGCCCAACCCCGAAAGCACGGCAACTCGCGGGAGCGTCACACAACACGCCTGCTCCACTGCACCACCCCAGCCAGACCCTCTCTGCTCAGCCCGCGCTCCACGCGGCAGAGTTAATACTACCAAAGATCCTAAACACTTTCGTTCTCCACACGACCTATCGATGTATTCGTTAGATAGTATAGTTTTCCCTAGGCCAGACCCAGCGTATAAATACAAATAATATTCACAAAACAAACCAATTATACATCGACATAAATGCATATACATACAAATAGTAAAACAAATTACAATTTACAAAGACACAGAAATGTTATATCTTCAGGTAAGAAAATAAGGAAAAAATTTGCAGTGCAATAGATGGAAATAGGAAGATATGCATTTCCGGCGTTACACGGTTCTCTGAGAACCTGTCGGAGAGGTGCCCTCTCGGCTGATCTTTTTAATCAACTCACCTCTTCTGCCTTAACATTGGAGCACCTATTCTCATTGGGACCTATCCTTCTGCACTGCCCAGCTTGCCCACCATCTTGAGTGGTCTGTTCTTTCTGACATCTACTCGAGCGACCATTTTCCATGTGCTATCCATTTGCTGACTCCTACCCCATCTGTGTGCACACCCAAATGGCAGATTACTAAGGCTGACTGGCGGCTTTACTCCTCCTTGACGACCTTCAAAGAACAAGATTTCCCCGCTTGTGATGACCAAGTGGAATATCTCACAAACGTTATCCTTACAGCTGCAGTGCCTTCCATTCCTCCCACTTCCTCTTTACCACACAGTGTTGCAGTCCCATGGTGGACTGACACATGTCGTGATGCAATTTTTAACCATCATCCTATGAAGGCAAACTCAGACGTGTGCAAAGTGTCGTCACGTTCTATGGATAGCAAAAAAGCTAGCTGGATTTCATTCATTAGTTCTTTATAAATTCCACCCCTTCCTCTGTTGTGTGGACCAACCTCCGATGGCGCTCTGGGACCAATATCCATTCGCCAATTTCCTGCTGTAGCGGGCTATGTCACCGTGAACCTATTGCTGTCTCCAATACCTTGAGTCGCCATTTTGCGGAAATTTCTCAGTATTACCCTGACTTCCTCCATCGCAAACGAGTGGAGGAGGCTCAGTCGATATCCTTCTCTTCTCAGAATCATGAGTGCTACAATGCCGCCTTTACTATGAGGGAGCTAGATCATGCTCTCAGTTCATCGCGATTCTACGCCCAAGAGCCAGACGCTTTCCACATTCAGATGTTGCAGTACCTTTCCCTTGCAGGCAAGCACCATCTGATTAATATGTAGAACTCCATCTGGGCAGAGTGAGCATTTCCTGGACGTTAGCGTGAGGCCACTGTCATACCCACAGATAAGCCCAGTAAGGACACAAACCTTCTTTCTAGCCCATCTCTCTCAGCATCTGTGTCTGCAAGATGAAGGAACATATGACTCATGCCTGGCTGGTATGGTGGCTCGAGCCTTGCAATTTACTGACGACTGCACAATGTGGATGTCGAATGCGACGTTCTTCACTTGACCATCTCGTCACTTTATCTACCCATGTCATGAATCGCTTTCTGCGGAAATCCCAGAATGTGGCCGTGTTTTTCGATTTGGAGAAGGCCTACGACACCTGTTGGAGAACTGGTATCCTCCACACTCTTCAAATGTGGGGCTTCCGTGGCCGCCTGCCCTGTTTCCTTCAGGAATTTTTAAAAGTCCGAGTTTTCAAGGTGTGTGTGGGTTCTACCCTGTCAGACACCTTTATCCAGGAAACCGGTGTACCTCAGGGTTCCACCCTGAGTCTCATCCTCTTTGCTGTCGCAATTAACCCTATAATGGCCTGTCTCCAACCGGACATCCCCAACACCCTTTTTGATGACGCTTTTGCCGTCTATAGCAGTCCTCCACAGACCCGTCTCGCTGAGTGGCGTCTTCAGCGGTGTCTTGATCGTCTTTACTCCTGGATCATCGACAACGACCTTCGTTTTTCCCCTGAAGAAACCGTCTGTATGGATTTCGGGCAGTGCAATTGGTTTCTCCCGCCTTCTTTACATCTTGGGCCCGTTGCTCTTCCGTTTGTAGATCCACAAGATCTGGGTTCGAGTCTTGGTCGCAGCACAAATTTTAATTCATTTCTTCTGTTTCGATCATTCTTAAGAAATCGCAGAAACTGGGTGACTATGATATCATTATATTATATTATATTATATTATATTATATATATTATATTATAAATTTTCAAAGTTACTTTAGAGGAAGAAGAGATTGGAACACATTCAGCAAATAACTGAGGACATAAACTGCAGGCGCTACACTGAGATAAAAACGTTGGCACAGAATGGGGATTGGTGGCTGGCAGCGCCAGACCAGTCACTAGACAGATGACTAAAGAAAAACAAAAAAATTACAAGCTGTACACTCGCTTGTATAACGCTCCTGTATCGAGTACGTATGTAAGCATGGTAGACAAAAAAATGGTTCAAATGGCTCTGACCACTATGCGACTTAACTTCTGAGGTCATCAGTCGCCTAGAACTTAGAACTAGTTAAAACTAACTAACCTAAGGACATCACTCACATCCATGCCCGAGGCAGGATTCGAACCTGCGACCGTAGCGGTCGCGCGGCTCCAGACTGTAGCGCCTAGAACCTCTCGGCCATGTGAATGAAAATTCCCTTAATATACGCATGTTTTTTACTATCCTGATCAGTGAAGCTAAATCAGGCCGGTGTGAGAGAGGTTTTTAAATTTTAGATCCCACAAAACATATTAAATTTGGCCACTGTGACAGGCGACCTCTCTCACACTGGCCTGATTTAGGTTCACTGATCAGGATAGCAAAAAAACATGCGTATATTAAGGGAATTTTCATTCACAAAGCAGGCTTACCACATTCACACAGTTCAATACTGTTCTATCCTGATTAAATTGAGCTTAAATTAAATTCCATAAGGCAGTGAAGCAATTTCGAAGTCTCGGTGCGACGAAAATTGTCAGTCGAGCTCCTGAAAACATTTGTAATAATTATTAACTTTCTGTGATCACATGGGGAAGACCGGAGATCTGCTAGTAAGACCGTGTTAGCCCATTTATTGAAAGTAATAAATTGGCTATCTTGAGCGTACAAAACGGCAGGTTTGTCCAGTGTAAATCAGACGTTCCCCACTGATCCCGTGCAACACAGCGTAGTAAGCAGACACTGTCAATAATAATCAGTAAAATAATACGCGAACACACTTATTTCAGTTCACGTATTAAATTCCTTCTCATACAGAATCTCATCAAGATGGCGACTAGCTCAGCAATACATACATATACGTCTTCGTTCTTTCACGGCTAATCGGCAAGATCCGAATCCTTCTTTTCATAAGAGAAAACATACATAGCAGAGAAGCTATTCCATGGAGTAAATGGCCGCTCCAAGGAATAATAGGGCTTGAAACTACTTTGCATTGATAATCATCGTATATTAAAGTTTAGGAATCGATAAGATAAGAAGAGATATTTCGAGATATGTACTGAGTTATAAAATTTACAAAATTTCTGAAAATATCGCGGAGAGACAGCTGCAAGAGACATTACATTCTCTCCCTCCCTCCCTCCCTCTCTCTCTCCCATCAATCCTACCTTGTAAGGATCCCATATTGATGATCAATGCTCAAGAATAGGTCGAACAAGTGCCTTATACACCACATCCTTCTTGGACTTCCTTATGATTCTTCCTTTGAATCCGTCTGGTATCTTTTTCTCCTAGCATATATTTTGTGTGGTCATTCTAAACAAGTTCGCTCTGGATAGCTACTCCTAGATATTTTACGGCATATATTGTTTCTAGTACTTTCTTGTCAATAGTGTAATAGTACATTAGTGGCTTCCTTTTCCTAGGTGTCGCAGTGTATTACATTCATTTGCGTTCATAGTCAACTACCAGAGTCTGCAGCATTCAGAAATCCTCTGGAGGTGATGCAAATTGATACTGTCTTCTGGCGTTGCTACTTGTCGTAAACAACACCGTCCACGAACAGTCTTAGAGGATTCGACGCTTTCTGCTAGATCGTTTACACAAGTTTTCAATACTAACGGTATTATTACTCTTCCTAGGGGTGCTCCAGAAATTACCCTTGTATCTGTCGGTTTTGTTTCTTTGAGAGCGACATTTTGAGTTTTATCTGCAAGGAAGTCTTGAATTCGGTCTCAGATTTGGTCCGATACTCCGTAAGACCGTATTTTATTCACTAAACGTCACTGCAGGACGGTGTGAAATGCTTTCCTAAAGTCAAAACGAAATCGACCTGAGCGCTATTGTCTACATCGCTTAGGGACTCAAGAAGCAAAAGTGCAAGCCGAGTTTCTCAAGATCTCTCTTTGCGGAATCAATGCTGATTTTTATAGTGGAGATTTACGTTCTCAAGAAACGTGATGATTTTTGGACGTAAAACGTGTTTCATAACCCTACAACAGATTGGCGTCAACGATACAGCTCTTTAATAGTGTATGCATCTATCCTTCTTGAAAACGGGAATGACCTGTGCTTTCTTCCAGTCTCTTGGTACCCTTCGTTGCTCCAGCGGCCTACGATGAACTGCTGGTAGAAGAGGAGAAAGTCCTTTCGCATAATTTTCGTACAACCTTATAGGTATTTCATCTGGTCCTACTACTCACAAGGGAACCTCCCCATCGCACCCCCCTCAGATTTAGTTATAAATTGACACAGTGGATAGGCCTTGAAAAACTGAACACAGATCAATCGAGAAAACAGGAAGAAGTTGTGTGGAACTATGAAAAAATAAGTAAAATATACAAACTGAGTAGTCCACGCGCAAGGTTGGCAACATCAAGGAGACTGTGGGCTTACGAGCGCCGTAGTCTTGTGGTTAGCGTGAGCAGCTGCGGAATGAGGCGGTCTTGGTTGAAGTCTCCTCTCGAGTGAAAAATTTAATTTTTTATTTTCAGACAATTATCAAAGTTGAGGCACTCACACATAATCAACTTCGCTCTCTAAAATTCCAGGACATGTTCAGATTTGCTTGGACATATGCAGGTTTTGACGGTCTACACAGGGAAACATTTGGAAACGTAAAACACGTTTTGACAGAGCACAGGGAAAACTGTGCGACTGTGAAACTGTTGCATTCATTTGTTGCAGTTTATGTGACAAACTCTTATGTTTTCATCACTCTTTTGGGAGTGATTGTCCCATCCACAAGAAAACCTAAATCGGGCAAGGTAGAAGAATCTTTTTACCCATTCGCCAAGTGTGCAAGTTGGGTGGGTCGACAACATATTCCTGTCATGTGACGCACATGCCGTCACCAGTGTCGTATAGAATATATCAGACGTGTTTTCCTGTGGAGGAATCGGTTGACCTTTGACCTTGCAATCAAATGTTTTCGGTTCCTATTGGAGAGGCACGTCCTTTCGTCTACTAATCGCACGGTTTTGCGGTGCGGTCGCAAAACACAGACACTAAACTTATTACAGTGAACAGAGACGTCAATGAATGAACGGACAAATCGTAACTTTGCGAAAATCAAGAAAGTAAAATTTTCACTCGAGAGAAGACTCGAACCAAGGACCTCTTCTTTCGCAGCTGCTCACTCTATCCACAGGACCACAGCGCTCGTCAGCTAATAACGTCCTTGATGTTGCCTATCTTACGCATGGACTACTCAGTTTGTATATTTTGCTTATTTTTTCATAGTTCCACACAACTTCTTCCTGTTTTCTCGATTGATCTGTGTTCAGTTTTTCAAGGTCTATCCACTGTGCCAACTTATAACTAAATCTGAGGGGGGTGCGATGGGGAGGTTCCCTTGTGAGTGATTGTAGTTGCTTTTTTGTTCTGCGATCGGTTATCTCAGTATCCGCCATTTCGTTGCACGAACGATGATTGACAGAAGGGACTGTGTTACGATCTCCAACGGTGAAACAATTTCGGGAGACAACATTCAGTATTTTACAGCCTTCTCTCTGTTATGTTCCGTTCTGGTGGCACTGTAGTAACTGAGTGAATGAATAGATGATTTCGACTCGCTTACTGATTTCAGTTTCGACGTGTAGTCGTCGTTTCCCTCTGGACGACAGTAGCTGCTTATAGAGAAAGAATACTTTCACGGTCTCATCGAAAAATTTTAGTAACGCAAATCTAACGACCAGTCCACCTGCCTCACGAAGATGCGTGAAGATTACTTTACCGAAGAGTTAATTCTAGCAGCGCTTAGGAACATGTTATTACTTTCGAATATATTAGTTCAAGATCAGCCGTCTAACCGCGGAAAAAAGCAATGCGCCTTGCAGCGTTGAAAACGAACGCCAACGGATATCAAGACTTCATAGTTCACCAGCTTGATCTAGTACTCATACCGAGAACTCTCACTGTGGGCTTGGAGGAAAAAATCTTGATAAATTTTGAACTCCACAGTTGACTATTATTAATGATTTGTGAGAACCACCACTTCTGTATTGATATTCATTCCGTCACGAACGGTTGGCGGTTTCTGCCAATATAATTTAAGAGGTGTAGTTGTTTTATGCAACGTTAGTGGCAAAATCGGAATATGACGATTATATAAACATTCTCCTTGACGCCTCGCAGAAGGTTCGCGAGCAGTGCTACACTAGAGTAAGAAGCCTATAATGTAGTAGCCTGATGTTGCGGGTTGCATACATTAGAAATGAAGGCTGAGCTATGACGTTAGCGCTATAACGGCTTCCTTCCCTCCCACCCCCGTAGTTCCGCTAGTATGACAAGTCCGGTAACTGGCGCTGGGGTTGCTTGCTACTCGGCGATTGGTTCTCTCTTACTGGAGTCTGCTGTAGTGAACGGTTAATCGTTACTTACTAAGACCGACTGTCGGGATCAGATGGCCCCTAACGAAGCTGATATAAGATTAAATCTACTTTAATAATAAGTTGGTAAAACCGCCGGGTCCGTCTATCTTTGAGCACGCTTATATCCGAAACTACATCCTAGACGGATTTGTATGAAGTTTCCACTGTTAAGCGTAGGAAGGTGCACCGTATATTTGACCAAAATCGGATCGCTGAGAAAAGATATTCATAAATGTCACAAAAATGTGTGTATATATGCTCCACATCTCTTCCGAAACCACTTGACCGGATTCAACCAAAGTTGGCAAACGTATCGTTTACTGTCCAAAGAATCCCTGTGGGGGGTTAGACCACCAACATATCAAAAGGATAAGGGTCGGGATGAGAATTTGTAGGCCACGAGGCGCGAATACCCAGATTTTATTCAACCAGTATTTGGGAACGAAAGCATTTAGTGACTTGAAACAAAGTTTACACATAATTTCAAACCTTTACGAGACTATTTCTGGTAACAACTTCCACATAATGAAGAAAGAAAAAAGTTTATCTCTTACTATGTTTTCGTTGTTCATGTAGAGAAACTGACCAATGAGGCAAGATGTTTTAATTTATTATTTCTTTACTACTAATTGTATAAGCGACAAATTTTGCAGGCCGTGTTCACATATAGCACTGAATGTGCCTCCAAATTTATATCAACACACGACATATAGTTCAGGATATGACGCCACAAACGTTGAGCTGAGTGAAAACGAAACTGCAGTGCCAAAAATCGCTATAGATTATAATGGTCGCCTAGTCGTAGATATTGCTATAATCGCACTATTTCAATCCCATTTACGGAGCTTGTTAGCACTTGATGTTAGAGTGGCGCCATTAAAATGCACTGTGGTAGTCGCTGCTGCTTGCTGGATCGCTGCTGTGTCTCGATGCTAATGCTGGCTCTAAATCTGATTGTCTAGGGGTAAAAAGATGAGGTCCCGTGTTTTTGATGTGCTTTTGATGATAAATAATGAGCGAAACCAACAAATATTTTAACTTCAAATATTTATTACTCTGGTGGCCATCTTAATTCCACTGTCCACCAAAGACAATGACACAACACAAAATAGCACTTCTTTTACGTGTTCTTTGCAATGTTTATCTACCTCGAACAATAACACACATACACTTTACCAAAGTAACAGTCAGACTCCGCTGCCGACCCTTCTTGCTGCTTGTATTTATAACCTTGTCAAAGAACTACTAAAAAGAGATATAGTTTATAAGTCACATGTACATCTGTTATCGTAATTTGTGCAGAAAAGTTATTAATTTATATCGAGTGACGTAATTTAACAGGTTATTCAAATGACAGACAGATTTGTTGACTTGACAGAATAATTCTTTGTTACAAAAAGGCTGCTTTTTAGAAGTTTGTCAATTGACTTCTCTAATTTGCATAAATAAGTAAATAACATGAGTTATTAAGAATTACATTGGTTTTCGTCTAAAATAGGAGTGTTTACGTGAATACTGAGTGAAAACGGTCCTAGTGAACAAATAGGTTGCACTGGGTGATTTTTATTTAAGGAGATCCAAAATACGTAAGTTGGCCACTATTTTTCGTACTTCATATTAATTATTTAAGGTGAACTTAGTGTTTTTACATGATGACATTTGCTGTATCAATGATCAAGTGATATTAACTTTTGTGTGGGTCAGTTATTCAGTATAATTTAGTGGGTTGACTGTTTATGGAGACATGTTATGCAATCATTGTTAACATACACACTTTTCTATAATCATAAATACTCGTTAAACTGGTTGAATTTGGAGGGTATCGCATACTTCGGTAAAGTAAAGCCTTTAATAGGTTCCGTTACAAGATACACTGAAGTATTTGAACAAATATGTTATTTATGAAATACATTTGACAAGATGGTGCACGGGAAAAGCCATAGGTGAAAAGCTCCTCCTAAACCCCTGGGTCGATTTCAACCTAACTTGGTACATACACTACTCACTATCTGGAAAGAAATACTGTGTGGGTAAGAATCAGGTGGGGATAATAATGTGGGCAGACAGAGAGGGAAGGAGGATATGGACAGAGAGAGTTTGGAGACGAGGAAATGGACAGAGAGAGAGGGGAGTAGTAGCAGTGGTGGTGGTGGTGGTGTGGTGGTAGTGGTAGTAGTAGTAGGAGGAGGAGGAGGAGGAGGAGGAGGAGATGGACAGAGAGGAAGAGAGGGGACGAGGTTGAGATGGACTAACAGAGGGTTGGAAAAAATGAGTACTAAGGGAACGCCAGGTACCTAGCTAGTTGATAAAAAATAATCGTTACACACAACGGTTGCGTACGTAGTGGCAAAGCAGCGATCCGCGGTTGTAACTGCGAATTTGTGTATTCGTCCCCTATATAAACTGGCAGAATCCACTTACACTCGATATCAGAGTGACGAGTTTTCGTTTAAAAATGCAACGGCAGGACTTGAGATTCAAGTCTTCGAGCATACAGAAAAGGCAAGTTGGAGACGATAGCGAGTTTGAAGTAAGTATATGGAGCTCATTTCTGATTTCTATGCGACACGGCAAAGACGCCATAGGTAGACCATATACAACACAGAACTGACGATACTGCGCGCCATCACAAGAGTCATATTTAGACAAGGTGTAACAAAAGGTATGGCTGTACTTTGAGGAAACTTTCCTCACACGTCGAGGAAAGACAAATAGGTACTATATGGACATAGGTCTGGTAACGCTTTATCACCCATTTAGAACTTAGTTACTACAACTTTTCAACACGTTATCTACTTTGAATCGAAGCCTCATCCGTAAACAGCACATCTGCTCTAAAGTGAAGGTTGACACATTATTGAATGAACCATTCGCAGGAGGGTGCCCGGGCGGAAAAATTATGCGCTGGTAGTGCCTGCACGAGCTGTAGCCGGTGCGGCTACAACAAGCTCTCATGTAGCACTCTCCAGACAGACGTGTGGTCAGTATCATTTGTTGCAGGTAACACTCTTACGCTGATATTAGGATTGTCCACAATTTCACGAAGAATTTCCTCTTCCATTTGAGGTGTCCTTGTCATTCTAGACCTCCCCTAGTTAAGAGTAGCTGGCTTAAACATCCCTTGATCCCTAAGACGATCATCAACTGCATCAAAGGTCCTCCTGTAGGGACACTGTCCTTCTGGACATAAGTGTTGAGCGCCATGGCCATTGTGATATGCTAAGCCCTACAGCGAAAGAGCATGTGTCAACTGCGAATTTGAGTACACTTCCATTGCAGTGTACCGGAAACCAAGTCCATTATGAACACTGACGGTGAACCTAAGAATTACAATTTTCTACACATTCTAACCAACCGTAACCCCCAGAGGATACTATGAAAAATTTGATGTGACGAAACGTTTCATGTAATTGTGATACATTCTGTTTCTGTGTATTTCCCATGATTAATGTGATTATGAAGAGAAGTAGAAAATTAGCTCTAACATGGAAATTAAGCATTTCTGGATCATTTTTCTGTATAACACACTTTATTCCTCTAGAGGTGAGGAATGTCTTCTGAAGGTTTGCCGATACCTTTGTTACTCCGTTTATGACTGAGAAGTAAGATCACTGGCCACTAGTTAATACCGTGGAAGCCTGCTGACTCTACAGAGAACAGTTCGTGGCAAATATTACTGTGCGCCAAACTGGGACTCAAACACGGTACATTGCAATTCACGGGCATTGCTCTTACCAAGGGAACTATCTAGGAACGACTCACAGTCAGCTCTCACAGCTTTATTTCTGAAAATATCTTTCTATACTTCGCAGATGCACTCCTTGAAGAAAGGATGTTGCAGAGAACCTGCATAGCAGCAGCATAGAGAATTCATTCCAAGACGAATCTTTTACTCTGCAGCGGAGTGTCCGCTATTTGGAAAATTCCTGGCAGACTGAAACCTAGCGCCAGACCGTCCATCGACCCTGGAACATCACCGTTCGTAGGAAATGCTGTTACCATCTGAGCTACCGACGTTAGCCACTCAGATCTTCACTACTGCCATATCTGTGTCCTCCTCTCCAAGATCTCCACTGTACTATGCTGAATTAGCACATCTGCAGGACGGAATGTCATGGACAAAACACAGAACCGTTGCCTGCAGGTTGTGTGTGACGCCTGTATACCTCGATCAGTAAGAATACTGACTGCGAAGGCAAGGTTTCGAGTTCCAGTTCAGCCTGCATTCAGGTGTAACTTGCCGGTAGGGTTTAGAAAAGCACGGTGAAAATGATTCATCCTGGAAAACACTTCTTAGCGGTGGCTGAGATATTTCTTCACAACATCTTTTCTTACACGGGGTGCTAATTTTAATCTGCGGGGAGTTTCCGGTGTTACACTGTAATGTGTTAGCACCTAACTTGCAAACTTCAGTGAGCAATACTTTATCCCCTACAGAAGTGTGGAAATAAAATTGTTTTTGACAAGAAACGTCCTGAGCCATAGTCTGCAGTACTAGGACTCTAACCCAGGCCCTTTATTTATGCGTCAAATGTTTTTCGTAAAGCTCTTCATGCGTGAATCGAAAGCCGCTCTCACAATTGCAAAGATCACACTTTCCTCTCCCCAATGAAAGAATCGGGCCTCAGTTTTTGTGACTATGAAAAATTAACCTTTAAATTACTTATTACAGCAATGGAATATTTGTGTCCTATATAAATGAGAATATCTGAGGCAACGATATGGGATATTGTTGCTAGAAACTGTAGAGTGTTATCAACCTGCTGAAGGTGCTTACAAATATTACAATATTATGTTTGACATCTGACGTGTTTTACGCTTTGGCTGAGTTTAATCACATTCGACAAACAGATATGAGAGGTACCGTTAAGATTTTCTCAGACTCTGGAAGTTGGATAAAAATGTGACTGGGTGGAAACTGAAATCACTTTCCTGCCACGGATCCCGCCTTACTGCATTCTGGACAGTACAGGAGCAATGTGAAACGCTCTTCGCAGATACCTTCAGCGTTAAAGACTCGTGAAGCAATTTCAGCAGGGAATTGTGAAATGGATTTATCTGATCATCACCACTCACATTACGATCTACACTACTGTTCTCGAAAATTTCAACACCCATACAAGTGATTACAATGCAATTTATTCCACAGATTGTGGTTGATATACGCGTCTGACCATCCAGATGTAGATTTTCCGTTATTTTCTTAAACGGTTCCTTTGAAATGCCACGGCCAAATTCGTTCCCCATCCTTACGGCAATCCCAGTTCGGCTCCGCTTCTGACAATCTCGTTGTCGACAGGAGTTTAACCGCTAATATTTCTTCCTTTCCTTCCTCAGATTAGGGTCAAGGCAACTGAAACTTTTGAGTCTTTCTAATTTGTGCGTGTGCAATGTGCTAGTGACGCACTAGGTCTACGAAATGGAGTGTGCAACCTGTCTACCATGCTTACGTACGTACTCGATACAGAAGCATTATACAAGCGAGTGTACAGCTTGTAATTTTTTTTGTTTTTCTTTAGTCATCTGTCTTCTGACTGGTCTGACGCTGCCAGCCACGAATCCCCATTCTGTACCAACGTTTTTATCTCAGTGTAGCGCCTGCAGTTTATGTCCTCAGTTATTTGCTGAATGTGTTCCAATCTCTGTCTTCCTCTAAAGTAACTTTGAAAATGAGTTTAAAAATATCAGTATGTTGCATAAATATTACAGATCCAGATGGCATCGAATCCTTTATTGTGCTCATGACGCGTTTCGGGCAAAGCTGATCATCAGATGACCTGTTGACAAAAACGAAAAAAGAGAAATGCACATAATGATATTATACAACACAGCTTTACCAAAGAAATAAGCTTATATAAATCTCAAATGAAATCGATTCTGCACAATTTTGAAGAACATATATACATACCATCTGAGATCAATACATGCATTGGCAAGGACGTTGAATAATGTACGTGCAAAGGCCAAGCAAAACGCATGCTGCCGTGTACTAGAAGTAGACCTAACCAGCAGTGGAATACAGTTACAATGTCAGTGAACTGCTAACGGAGCCGTAACGGAAACTGGTGCCGCTAGAGCGCAGCACTCCTGATGATGTGTACAGTAGAAATAGTTATATAAAATAATGAAAGCTCAATCAACACAAATGTACGAAAAGTTCATTTGTAAATATAGTATGATAGTACAGGACAATCCGTTTACAATAACGTGATACAGAGCCACATACGGTCTGATTTGCTCGTAATTGCAGTAGAGGGCGTCGCATCCGATACAAAGTTAATTTTATTTCTCAATAAAACAAGTTAATTAAATAATTACTACCAACACTGTTCTGCAAGAAAGTCAACCCCTCTGTGGGTTCGAGGTTAGAATAGGACCGAGATATTCTTGCCTGTCGTAAGAGGCGACTAAAAGAAGTTTCACACGTTTTGGCCTTTCTGTGATGTTTCCCTGTCGGGTTTGCCCTCCATTCTTCAAAATTTTTCCGAAGATCGAGCCAATTGAATGCTGATTCTTAAAGCCGCCGTAGGTTCATTTTGATGTTACTGCATCGCCACTCGGGAGTCATGCAATAATTTTAAAAAATTCCAGTATTTATTGTTCACAAACAGTTTTATTGCACTCGCTAGATGTTCGGCTGTGAACTACATGCGTAAAATTGACTTAATACTGTCTGATGACTAACTTAAGATTGACTTCAAACTGAACTGAACTATGGCGGCGTACAAATAGCCTCTATTTATATGATTTTAAATAATTACTGGCGTTGTTATATATTAAATTTGCATATTTAAAAATTAAAACTTTTACACACATTCTCAAATTAGACAGAAATTTACATGAAATAAAAGTGAATAATTTCGTACAAAGACAGGAAAGATTCTGTTTCTATAAAGAATATAAATTACAAGTTTTTTCATTACAACAATATATTTCGTTAATTTTCATATATCATTTTACTTACTCAAAGGATAATCGCCCTATTATTTTCAGATGAACAGAGGGACTAGTTTCATTGAATGAAAGGCCTAGGTTCAATTAATTAAATTTTGTACAATTAAAATTTTACATTTCTATACAGTCGTAATTACAATTCCATTTACTAACACCAATTAAAGCATCAGTATGCTTAATTATGTCTGGAAAATTATCATGTCATATTTCTATTAGTGATACAATTTGTTTTTAGCTTGAATACATAAAAATAGCTGTCTTTCGATGACTAAAAACATTGGAACTGTCATCGTTAATTACTTCATAATTACAATAGCAAAATTACTCCTACCATGTGCCTGAAGTTTGTATAATGTGCAAATTGTGATGGTACATCAACTTTTAATTCAACATGTTTCCTTCATTCTGCACACTGGTGAGGCCCACCGTAAACAATGTCAAAACAATAGCTGAAATTAGTGCAAATTACAATTTGCTGCAAAAGAAAACCTTTAATGCATTCGAATCCAGATAACCAGAAAAGACAAAATCAAAGAAGCAGCTAAAAGTTTGTAAATTGCTGATATTACACATATGTTCTCTTTGGGAGAGTGGGGATGATACTTGAAAGGGATGCAGGATCCCAAAAGGGTTGTGGTATTACACCATCTCCCTGGGGCATCGGGACTCCTGGCAATGGTCATCCTGCCAGGTGGCCTATGCTGAGATTGGGTGACGCCTGTAGGGAGGGCCCCCGGTCATAGTGGGTGGGATCAGGGTGGATGACATGAGATGAAGCGGACGAAATCTTCTCTTGCTGGAGGTCAAACACCAGCAGTCTCTAAGCGTTTGAGGTCTCACTTTAATGCTCTGAAGTATGACTCCAAATCATTCGCCTCCCTTGCCACGCCAATGGAGGAACGTCAGGCTATGGATGGCAGCGAAGTTTATTGGCCCCAGTATCTAGTATGTACGAGAGGTAATGGGGAATCCTTTGTATCTATGTAGCCTCCAGTTTTTTGTGGAGCATTTAGAGGATAAGTATGGGGAGGTGGAGGGACTGTCCAAAATACGATCTGGGTAAGTCCTGATAAAAACAGCATCCTCTGCCCAGTCACGGGCACTACTTGCCTTTACAAGCTCGGGGATATTTCTGTTTTCATCATGGCTCATAAGAGCTTAAATACAGTCCAGTATATTACATTCCACAGGGATCATCTTTTCCAGTCTGATGATGAGCTCTGCGCCAACTGAGAGTAACGAAGTGTTCATTTCATTCAGCACGTCTGTAGGGGTCCAGAGGATAATCAGGATATAACTAGTGCCGTCATATTGGCCTTTGAGGGTGACACAGTACCCGAGAAGGTCAAGGTTATGATATACCGCTATGATGTAAAGTCATGTATCCGTCCCCTGATGTGGTGCTTTAAGTGCTGGAAGTTCAGGTATATGTCTTCCTGCTGTATTCCAGCGTCACATGTAGTGATTGTGAACGTCCTTCACATCCCAATACTCCATGTGCCCGGCCTCCCATCTCTGTCAACTGCATAGAACACCTTTCCTCTTGCTTGGTGGACTGCAGGATTCTCCAGAAAGAAACGAAAATCATGGAACACAGGACCCTGGACCGACTGCCCTACACTGAGGCCAAGAGGAAAATTTGAACAGCTCCATCTTGTGCGTACGACATCATCTTCTGCCATTGCTACAACAATGGTTACAGCCCCATCAGTTTCGCCATTTATAGTTGGCTCTCAAATCTGTACGACTACATTTGCCCCCTTGATGGTGGGGGGCACTTCTATCACTGTTGCTCCCACCCCACCTACTTCAGAAGCAATGCCCCCACCCCAACAACCATCAGGGGTATCAGTCCTCACTTCTCAACCAGAGAAGTGAAAGTCTTCTTTGACTCTTCTTGTTAGGAAGGAGTCCCTTGGGTCTCTTCTTTCCCAGAGTCCTACCAGTGGGAAAAAGGACACCCACCAGTGGCTGAGGCACCCACAGGCAACTGGTCATAGGGCTTCACAATCCTCCTTAGTCTCTGAGACTGAAACAGTGAGTCCCTCCCAGCCAGAGAAACCTAAGGAAGAGCGAGAGAAACCTATAAAGAAAGAGACTCCCAAGAGCCAAGACATTGTGGTTGCACCCACACCACTGCTCCCTAAAATCTCTGCATCTGAGGATGGAGTGGAAATTCTGGTGTCCCCTGATGATCTAGATCTCGCTGTACCCTCAGACACAATGGATATTGATCACACAGGTACTCAGTCGGTTGCAGCAGTTAACCCTCAGGGTTAAACTGCCTCCTTGAGCGCTTTGTCCCTTCCCAGCCACACGATAATATCATCCTCCGTTGGAATTGCTGCGTTTTTTTCCACCACCTGGCTGAGCTACGACAACCTTTAAGCTTTACACCTGCTTTCTTCATTGCCCTCTGGGAAACCTGGTTGCCGGCAATACGGACCCCTGCTCTTTGCTGCTACAGAGGATATTACAAAAGTCGAGGCGAATATAATAGAGTGCTGGGTGGAGTATGCATCTATGCTCTGAACTCAGTATGTAGCGTACCAGTGCCCCTTCAAACTAATCTCGAAACTATGGCTCTAAGGATAAGGACAACGCAGGAAATAACCATGTGCAATGCATATCTTCCTCTGGATGGTTCAGCACCCCTGAAGATATTTGACACGTTGATTAATTAACTCCCTAAACCTTTTCTAATTCTGGGAAATTTTAACCTCCATAACCCCTTGTTGGGTGACACCATGCTTACTGGCCGAGATAGAGATGTCGAAAATTTGTTGTCTTAACTCGACCTCTGCCTCTTAAATACTGGGGCCCACACACATTTCAGTGTGGCTCATGGTACTTACTTGGCCACAGATTTATTGCTTTGCAGCCCAGGATTTCTCCCACCTGTCCACTGGAGAGCCCACAATGACTTGTGTGGTAGTGACCACTTCCCCATCTTCCTATCACTGCCCCAGCGTCACTCCCCCAGACACCTACCCAAATGGGCTTTAAAGAAGGCAGAATGGGAAGCTTTCAGCTCTACCATCACCACTGAGTCTCCTCCACGTGGTAACATAGCTGTGGTGGTTGAGCAAGTAACCAGAACAATCATTTCTGCGGCGGAAAACGAGTTCCCTTCTTCCTTTCGGGCTCTCAGAGGCTCAGCATTTGTTTGTTGAGTACGGGCTTGGCGACCTCAGAGTTCCTGAGCTGGGGACTGATAAGCGCCACCAGTCCTCTGCCACCATAAGTTCTGAGCATGCTACAGCGACAACGATGCGGCGCAGCAGTATAATGTTTTGTTTCAATGGGGATGGGGATGTTGGCTCGACTGCCCGGGTCTTGAGAATGGAATAAACCTCTATAAAAAGAAACCTCAATCTCAAGATGTGCTTCACACTGATGAGATGTAGGGATGTTGAGGTGGAGCGGTTGTTAGCGGGCCACCTCTGGGAAACCTGCAGCACCTCAGTTGTGTAAGGCTTACACAGGCATGCGGGGCTCTGTCTGAGTGGACCCTAATATACATAGCTGCTTGTGGGACCGAGATGGAACCCTCGAAATCTTCTCCTCCCAGTGGGAAGCGTGTACTGCCTGGGAGTACTCACACCCAGTCATAAAAAAGAATGAGGGAGGCTAGTGCTCCTGATAATCAACTTGTTGTCAGTAATGGGGCTCAAGGAGCCTTGAATCACATTGCCTTTGTAGTGATCAAGAGTAAGGATGGGACGTTTGAGAAAGTGTCCTCCTTCTGTATTGATAAAGTTTTAGAAGGGCTTGCTGGTGCCCTAAAGTCTATTAAGCGGTTGTGAAATAGTTCCTTGCTGCTCGAAACTAACTGGGCTAAGCAGGTGGAACTACTTAAGAAGTCACAGAAATTGGTTGAGTATGACATCATTGTTGAGTTATGTAGCACCCTTAACTCCACCAAAGTTGTGGTAACCTGCCATGATATTATGGACATAGACATTGCTGAACTAAAAAAAGAATGGGCACCACAGTGGATATTAGAGGTGGAACAAAGGACACGTAAGAACAATGGAGAGGTTGAGAAGAGTGCAACCTTCACTGTGACCTTCAATTCTCTGACGCTCCCTGAACACATTATGTCAGGTTTCCTCTGACTTTGGGTTAGGCCCTATGTACCTAACCCTATGTGCTACTTCAAATGCCAGCATTTTGACCACAGAACGCTGAATTTCAAAGGCGAAGTGACTTGTGGGAATTGTGTAAAGTTAGCCCATGAAGCTGGGACTGACTGTCCATCTCCAGCATTCTGTATTAACTGCTCTGGGAGCCACACAGTCTGGAGCCGAGATAGCCCTGTTTTTGCAGAGGAATGCAAAATTCAGGAAATCAAAGTGACGAAGCGGATCCCCTATACAGAAGCCAAAAAGGACTGTCAGGCGATGAAACCCCCTGTCTTTGCCAATTTTTATGCTTCTTCGATGCAGAAACCTGTTACTAAGGTCTACGCTTCGACTCAGACGACGCCCAGTGTACCATTACCCACCTCTAGCACCTGTACTTGCACCTGTATGTGCCAAAGCAAAGTGAAAGACATAGCTTTCCAGGCACCTAAGACGGAAGAGACCAGTAATGCTTCTACAGTTTGCAGCCCAAAGGCACCCCAAAAGCAGAATGTCTCTCAACGTTAACTTTCTTCAAAGACAAGTGGCTCTCAACGTCCCCTTCCCCCCCCCCCCCCCCCCCACCCTTGCTAGAAAGGGAGCAGGGAAAAGACGCCAACATTCGGTTCGAAAGCTGACCCGGGCACCATCAGATGTCATTTTGGTACATCTGACAGATGATGAGGACATCATGGATTTTGACGCTTCATCACCAGATCCAGTCAGCCCCACCACCCTACCTCACTTTACAAGCGCCTCATCACCCTGGCGCAAAGACAAGGGTAAATCAAGACCACATTGACGAAATGACTCCCATACTCCAATGGAATGTGAATGGATACATGACCCATCTGAAGGAATTGAGACTCCTTGTACAGTACAGATCCTTTTGCCTCTGCCTTCAAGAACCTCATTTTAAAGAGACAGACATGCCTGTACTTGGAGTCTATCACCCTTATAGAAAAGACGACCTCACTGGTGACTGGGCTAAAGGTGAAGTTACAGTTCTATTCCCTTAATAACAACGCTACAAGCGGTTGCCTGATGGAGCAGATCCCAAATGAAAGCCACCGAGATGGTTGTTCAAAAAGGATAACTGACTGCTTTACAGGCGGTTGGCTGTTTTCGAGGAGTGTGACGGTGTACAGGACTAGGTGGATGACATTACAGCTGTGATTCACCATGCTGCTGATGTATCCATCCCAAAGTCTATGGAAACGCCAGTCGCTTGGTGTAACGATGAGTGTCGTTTTGCAATCTGGCACAGGAGGACAGCTATGCACAGAGTCAATCGATGCCCTACAGATGGAAATCTTGCAAACTTCCGAATAAAGGCGAGGAGAATAATTCGTTAGAGTAAGCAGAGGTCTTCGCAAGAGTTCCTAAACTCCATTATTAAGTCCACACCCGCTAGTAAAGTATGGGAAGCCATCAGGAGGATCTCAAGGTACAACTCTCGACCACCAATAGCAATTGTACGAATACAGGGGTCTCTTCTAACATCGACAAAGGATATAGCTCAGACAATGGCTGAATCATGTAAATCCATTATGGCCAATTCTATCCAGGATCCCACCTTCCGTCCCTATCAGAAGGCACAGGAGAAGGCTGATGTTGATTTCCGTTCCACCAACATGGAAGAATACAACCAGCCTTTCTCTCTGCGGGAGCTGGATTCTGCACCGTCAGTTGCTTGTGATACTACCCCTGGAAACGACCTGATAACGTACAGCATGTTGCAACAGTTGGACCAACGGTCGAAGGAGGTCCTCCTTCAGGTCTTCAATAAAATTTGGATAATGGGTGACTTTCACAACTCATAGAAAGAATCTATTTTAATCCCAATTTGAAAACCAGGCATCAAACAGACCCAAGTAGTTATCATAGTATTAGCCTGACAAGCTGCGTAGGAAAGACACTGGAATGTATGGCCAATCGGCGCCTGGTGTGGGTTCTTGAAACCAGGTCCCTACTCCATCACTCCCAGAGTGGGTTCAGGAGGTATCACTCCAAGCTCAATAACCTGACCTTGCTCGAAGCTGCGATTCAACATGCTTTCCTTCGTAAGCAACACCTTATCGATGTTTTTTTTGATTTGGAAAAAGCTTACGATACTACCTGGAGGCATACTATTTTGTTGCAGCTCCGTCAGTGGGGATTCCGTCGACGTCTACGGACCTTCACATGGTCCTTTCTCTCGGACTGATCTTTTAGATATAAGGTTGGGAATGTCCTGTCTGACCGTTTTAAGCCGGAGAATGGTGTCGCTCAAGGGAGTATTTCAAATGCCACGGTTTCGCCATTGCAATCAACAGTTTACGTCCAGTACTATGTTCCTTGTTTTTGGACGACTTCTCCATCTTCTGTTCATCCTCCAGCCTCGCCACGGTTACTCGGCAATTGCACCTGACGATCAGGCGGTTGGAGGAATGGTCTTGCACCACAAGTTTTAAATTCTCATTAGAGAAAACAGTTTGTGTTGATTTTAATCATTCTCAATTTTAAGGAAAAAGTGAAGTATCTGAGTCGCAATGTGCTTCCACGGCTCTAGTGACTACTGCTTCCCAATATATTTGTACCTTAATGAAATCTCTCATTAAATTTTTTTGAGTCATCATTCTTCTGAGTCGTTTGATGTGGCTCGCCACGAATTCGTCATCTGTGGCAATCTTCTCATCTCAAAGTAGCACATGGAACCTGCATCCTCAGTTCTTTTCTGGATTATCCCAATCTCTGTCTTCCTCTACAGTCTTTACCCTTATAACACCCTCTAGTATCATCAAAGTTATTCCCTAATGTCTTAATAGATGGCCATTAATATCACCCCTCCTTCTTGTTAGTGTTTTCCATGTAGCCCTTTCTTGCTAATTTGTAGGGAACCTACTCATTCCTAACCTTATCAGTCCAACTAATTTTCAAAATCCTTCCATAGTACATCTCAAACGCTTCGACTGTCTTCTGTTCCGCTTTCCTGACAGTCCACGAGTTGGACAGTAGTAGGTATTTGGATGCAGACACATCTCGTGTCACGTTACACAACTAGTGTCAGATTACACACTGGGGCTCCTTGAGGTCCCCAGTCCCTCTCCCCAACAGAACCACTGGGATCTGATCAAGGTCACTCAGGAGAATTTGTGCGACTTATATTCAAGTTTATGACGTAACTCTGTAATCATCATATGGCATAAAATGTTGAGAAACCTCTCTCAGCCAGTGAGAGCACAATGAAATGGAGGGATATCCCTACTCTCCCCCTGGACGTCCCATCTCTCTCCATCATCTTCTTTTATAGCAGGAACACTTTACTTTTTGTAGTTAACCCAGGAGCGGAGCACCATAGGGTGAACATCAGGCTGTGTATATCTGTTAACAACAATTTAATATTTCCTCATCTGAGACACCAGCAGACACCACAATCAGGCAGTTATGTAAGTATGTTCATTCATTCACATTTTCCACAATTTTATGCATTTTGCCCTGTTCAGAGAGTTGTGTGTGAATGTCACGTAGAGTCACAAGGTTGTATCAATGTCAGCACCATGATGTTGTCAGCTAGTCACAATGCAGTATGGGTACCGATTTATTCATCATTACTAAACAAACCACCACTCCACTACTTGTGTGTGTGTGAGTGTGTGTGTGTGTTTTATCAGTTTCCCTAATCACTACCAATTTCGAACAGTAGTTATTGTATGTATAAAAGAAATACCACACTACACTAGATAATACACCGCTATATTACTACACTCTGTGACGATGGATTAAAATTCTGATACTTCGATTGAAACATTCTTTATGTATAGCACTGCGCTAGAAAATATGCCTCTGGAGTAGCTAGTAGTACTGCAACTACCACAGCGAATAACATGTCGCCTACAGAATGGCCCACCCCTCAGACTTCAACATGTAGGATGCAGCCGTGAACTCTGCTACCCGCCACCTGCCCCTCCCACCCCCCACCCCCCCTCCTCCCAGTCAAAAAAGAAACATCAGTGGCTGAGAACACTCTACGGCCTGGTGCCTGACAGTGCTGCTGTACCTGGCCGAAGGATCCCCCACCTGCTGCAACAACGCCAGACGGACCCCAAGATATCGGTGGAAATATCAAAGACTGCTACAAATACATGGGTAGATTTCTACGAGCTCTCCCCAGCACTCGCAGATTGAATGAACCACGTCAGATGATTGCAAGGTATGGAAATCGTAGAGCAGCCATGGACTGCCACCGAATCCATGACTACGAATGAGAGACCTCCACATGCTGACCCAATACTGGCCAGATCTTCTCCCCAAGCATGGTAGAGAAATTTGTGTTATTGAAACAATACGTATGTGTAATCATCTCTGCGGCACAGAAGACAATAATTCAAGGAGGGAATATCTCACCACTGGAAACTGTCTTAACTAGCCTAACCTTTTGCACATAAATTACGTCAACATTCTCCTCTCCAACTCCTTCCTCTTTACACCAACCAGAAACAACCCCGTCCTGCTCAAAAATGGTTCAAATGGCTCTAAGCTTTATGGAACTTAACTGCTGAGGTCATCAGTCCCCTAGAACTTAGAACTACTTAAACCTAACTAACCTAAGGTCAACACACACATCCATGCCCGAGGCAGGATTCGAAACTGCGACCATAGCGGTCGCACGGTTCCAGTCTGTAGCGCCTAGAACCGCTCGGCCACTACGGCCTCCTCACCCCAACTATCAGTCTTTTAAAACTTGGGTGTGTAGCTCCATTTCGCAGCCAGGTGGAATAAAGCCATACAAATATAATCACGATGTCTAAGCCAAATAAACCCTGCAATGATATTAGTATATGCTACATTACTATGAGACGTTAATTAACTACAGTAAAGTCCGAGTATGGTCATTGGTATTAACGTATTTTCGAATCATCCGCGGAATTCCAAAGACACAGGCTGGATAGAAAACACATCATAGTATTTGGCGATGTTACAAAACCTGTAAATACAATCGTGCAAGAACACTGACTGGACTAGATCTGTCAGAAAGACTATAAAGACGTTTAACTCTTGCAGTGTTAATGTATGAAGTCACTACGAAACTCGTAACTAGATGCAGAAATCATCTGAAGTGCAAGTTTCCTCGCCACATACAAACGATATTCAGCAATGGCTACAGTACAACAAAAATAAACTCTTCCTGCGTAAGACGTGAGATTCATGGAGGTCACGATGCCTATCTCGATATATGATAAACAATGACCTTAGATATAGAGCACCGGTTACACAGGTTACACGTACTTGATAACAGTGCTATCATTCCTATGATGTCGAGCATTTCTATCGATGCTAACAACCCAGGGCTGCAGGTGGTGACTCCTGAGGAAGCTGGACCCATATTATAAGCCGACAGGGACATCCTTCAGCCCTTCTGCCAATCCCAGAAAAGAGCAATCTCATTGGCTGCAAGTTAGGCCGGAAAAATGGCCTACACAAACTGATAAATGGGGAATCCCCGACCTATGAGAGTCCATCGAGTTAACGGACAGAAAATTCCACCCCCCTCCGCCCACGATCGGAGTGTTCAGACGACTGTGGTCGCAGTGCAGTCGTTAAGAAGTGATTTGTGAGCAGCCCCCACACGGTAGCCACAGCGACGGCGCCTGCAATCGCCAGGCTACCAGCGTGGCATCTCTCGAAACGCGAAGCAATGAGAGGTGTCGCCATGAATAAAAGCATTCCAATATTTTTCTATTGCTCTCTTGTCAGCTGCTGGATTTATCCATAGCCCGCATCTCGTGGTCGTGCGGTAGCGTTCTCGCTTCCCACGCCCGGGTTCCCGGGTTCGATTCCCGGCGGCGTCAGGGATTTTCTCTGCCTCGTGATGGCTGGGTGTTGTGTACTGTCCTTAGGTTAGTTAGGTTTAAGTAGTTCTAAGTTCTAGGGGACTTATGACCACAGCAGTTGAGTCCCATAGTGCTCCGAGCCATTTTTTGATTTATCCATACAGTCTTATTTACAAAAATGCTTCATGTAGTAGCGAAAACACGCACTACTTGTACTGGTTACAGTAATGTCATCAGGTGTACGGTGTTGGACATCAAGATTTTTCGATGAATCCTCCTCCCTCCAGATTCCCTAGCATCTTTAGAGCTCCGACAAAAGCCCATCTATGACATAGTTCTCTATGACGAATCGCATATCAGGCAATATTGGAGTAACGTTCAGTGTTGGATGCATCTGAGAGAGAAAAGAGGCTGTAGAAAGGATGTTGCTAAATGTTTTTATCGTTCCCTTTTAAGATGGTTCATCTACCACACCTATTAAGCCAACGTGATATCGGTATTAGCGTAACAAGGAAACCCCATAATGTGGTTTTATAAAATTTCTGATCTCATTTCATAGCAAGCTATCCTTTGTCACTGTAGTACACAACTTATTAGAAGTCGAAGTCTTTTCCAAAAAAAAACGATGACGTAATGCCAAACTTGGTACCAGTAGCTTTGGTCAACGTGCTGGTGTTGTGTAAAGTCAAATCGGACTACGTACTTTTTATGAATAAACATTATCGAAGAAGTGACATTTGTAGACATTGCACATTTGGCATAAGGTAAAACAAATTAGGGATCGGCAGAAATGTTCCTTTGTAGCATTGTTTTTTTTACAGTAGCTTGCATTCAAATTGTTTAGCACACAGACAGATACAGATGTCTGGACGACCCTGACGATTCAGCTGCGAGATACCCTTGACCTACTGTACAGCCCTGTAGAGAGGAGCAAACACGAAATGGCAGTCAGGCAGACAGCTCCTGAGGAGTCACCCATCTCTCCTCCAAAGCACTCAGTTGTACATGCGTTTAAAACAATAATTTTCTCGCCACGGATATCAGCTGAGGGAACAATAAAGAAAAAGTTTAAATCTAGAATAAAAATTTAAAAATTAGACAAACACCAAGCAATATTATTAGGAGCTAATGAAAGTTACATAAATAAAAGTTACGCTATCCATGTTTTCGACGGAGCCTCTACTTATCGTCTATATGAGTTATTCTCATTATTTCCTCTGTGTAATGTCAATAAGCAATCAGTCTGTTTCGATTCTCACACATCTTAAGTCGTACCTGTTCCGGCGTAACATCAACCGCCGGCACGTCGCCACGAAATGATACAGCAGAGAGGGCTGTTTGACGACGTCAGCAAACAGATCGCTGACTAGAACGACACCACGACAGGAGCGGGCCCTATACGGCGAGAATATAAGCGCCGCTCCGTCTAGCCGCCCCCCCCCCCCTCCGCACTTCGTTTTTCCTCTCGTTCCCCCCTTTTTCCTTCCCATCATCTGTCCAGGTTCCCCCCGTCTGTCGTCGGCTGTGGTATGTCGTATTTGTGCCAACTTTTTAGTGCAGTGTTCAAGTGAGTGTTCAGTGTTGTGCGTCTTTCCAAAGTGTTGCGAACAGAAACCAGACTGTCACCGTGTTTTTTAATTATCCGTCTATTATTTTATCTGACTGCTTTTGTTAGCACCATCAACCCTTTGTTTTATGTTTTAAGTCACCGATTTTATCGCCTGCTTTTGCTATTTGTTATCTTCATCTTTTTAACACAAATTTCTGTGGGCTGAAGAGCAGCATACTAAGCTGCTGCCAGCCTGCCCCCTTCGGGGGGAATCGAAACGCAACAAAGTAAAAAAAAAAAGCCGCGGCCGCATCGGAAGGCGAGCCGCAATCCTAACATGTTAGCAGGGGCTTGTGAACTGTATTATTTGCTTGCATGGAAATTGCATATATTGGTGGACATTGATTATTTGCATGTCGCCATTTGCTTGGGCCCTCTTTGTAAATAAGGAAAGTTAGGTACAGGCTGTACATAAAGTCCGGGAACACTTTCAATTATTTAATGCCCAAGAACCAAACATTGTACAGATAAACAGGGTGTCCCAGCTATCTTGTCCACCCAAAATATCTCTGGAACAGTAACAGCTATTGGAAAACGACTTTCACCGGTATCAATGTAGGGCTGAGGCCCATGAATGTACATATTTGGAAACATTCTAAAATGAAAGCATATGTGTTTTTTAACACAAACTTATGTTTTTTTAAATGGACCTCCTATATTTTTTCTTCAGAATCCATAGCATGGCAAAGCACATATACAATGGCGTTGATTGCATCGCATTATTCCCATTACATCCCGAGATATTAAGACGCGAAGACCAATGCTGCTACCCAAATGGAAGTTGCTAGTGACAGCACTAGCGCCTGTGTACGCCAGTGCACTTGTGCTGCTGCAATTCCTTCAAAGTCCACTCCCAAAACATCGGACAAGTCTGTTGTTGCTGACATTGCGCTGCTCTCTGCTCTCTCAAAGGTTCAGTCTGGTCCATCGTCCAACACTGTCACTACCCCCGCCGCGATTTTGGCCCCAAGGCCTACCCAGGGCAAAAAATCGACGGCCAAGCGTCCACCACCTCCGGAGTCTGGACATAAAAAGTCTGACAATAGGGTGCCCTTCTCTCTGACTTCTCAATAGACCTAAAGGAGCTTGATGTTGGACAAGGGCAATCATCTCACCCAAAGACTGACCCCCACCTATTACATGCTCCCCACCCAGGCGCAAAGACAAGGTGAAAGTATAACTACCATGATAGATAGCTTCCATGTTACAGTGGAACATTAATGGCTTCAGGACACGTGTGGAGGAACTGAAAATCCTAGGAGAGGAAAGCCCTTTGTGTCTGTGTTTACAAGAAACACATTTTAAAGCCACTGTCTCGCCTGTGCTACGTGGCTATACCCTTTGCTGGAAGCATGACCTGACCGGAGACAAGGCCAAGGGGGATGTCCTTGTGTTTGTCAATAATGTGCATCACTCCTCAGCTCTCCCCCTGCCTACCGACCAGCAAGCAAGTTGCTGTCGAAATTTCTGGGTGTTGGAGGATCACTGTTTGCTCACTGTGTCACCCTGCACAAGATGTGACCGACTCTGAGGCTCTCATAGCTCTAGTAGAACAACTTCCTCGACTTTTTCTTCTCCTGGGAGATTTCAATGTTCGTCATGTTTTGTGGGGCTCGACTTCTACATACCTTTGGGGTAGAGTTTTGGAGAGCCTCATAATGTCTCACGAGTTGTGCATCCTAAACGCAGGTACTCACACTCACCTTTGTACTGCTACTGGATCCTTCTCCACCATCGACCTCTCTTTCTGTTCTCCAACCCTCGCAGACTCAGTTCAGTGGGCAGTTATTGACGACCTCCATTCCAGTAACCACTTCCCACTCTGCATTCACCTATTTGACAGAGCCATATGGGCGCTGTTCAGCCAGTTGGCTGTGTTTGAACCTTGCAACAGCGTCCAGAAATGGGTGGGCCATATCACCAGAATGATCAGTCATGCCACTGACTTATCCATCCCGAAGTTGTCAGGCCATCTTCAGAGGCGACCTGTGCCTTGCTGGACGGATGAGTGCTGTTCTGCCATTCGGAACAGGCGTGCAGCCCTTTGACGGTTTAAAAGCCGCCCTACTGCAGACAACCTTATAGCCTTTCGAGTCGCGAGAGAAAATGCCCGACGTGGATTAAGGAGAGCAAGAAAAGGTGACGGCAAACGCTCCTGGACTCCATCAACCGTTCCACTTGTTCTACGAAACTGTGGGAATCCATCAGTATGATTTCTGGTAAGTGCATTCGTTCACCAATAGCTGCAGTGCTGACACAAGGGTGTCTCCAAACAGCACCTGCAGACATCGCTCAGACGCTGGCGAAGACCTTTGCACAAACAACTGCAAATTCCAGTTAGAATCTGGCGTATCGTCGCTACCGTACGACTCCAGAGAGGAGTAAATTGGACTTTGATTCCAATGATTCTGAAACTTACGACTCTTCTTTCTCCATGTGGGAGCTGGAATCAGCTCTGTCTGAGACTAGTGACACAGCATCTGGTCACGACCAGATCCAGTACTGCATGCTAAGACATTTGTCAGCAGCATTTAAAAAAATCCTCCTTGAATGTTTTAATCTTATATGGCAGATGGGTAACTCCCCAACTGGTGGAGAGAGGAAATTTTGATACTTTTCCTCAAACCAGGAAAGGACCGTTACCAGAATATCGCCTTAACGAGCTGTGTAGGAAAACCCGGGAGCAAATGGTTATCTGGCATCTGGTCTGGCTGTTGGAGACCAGGCAACTCCTTAGACTCTCTCAGTGTGGATTCTGAAGATTTCGGTCTACTGTTGACAACCTGACTTTGCTCCAGGCGGCTATTCAGCAGTCTTTCACACGTCGACATCACTGCATTGGAATATTCTTCGATATCAGTAAGGTGTAGGATACTACTTAGCGACACTGTATTCTCGCTCAACTGAATCACTGGGGCTTTGATGGCCGTTTCCCCATCTTCATTCGGTCTTTCCTGTCTCAGCAATTTTTTAGGACCTAAGTTTGTGATACGCTGTCTGACCAGTTTGAGCAGGAGAATGGTGTCTCTCAGGGCAGTGTTTTAAGTGTTGCCATAGCCATCAATAGTATCACGTCTACGGTACAGACTCCAGTACAGTGCTCCTTATTTGTGGACGATTTTTCTGTTTTATGTTCCTGCTCCAGTGTTGCATCTGCAAGCCGTAAGTTTAACTTACTGTATGGCTGTTAAAGGAGTGTGCCACAAAGACAGGTTTCCAGTTTTGTGGAGATAACAGTGCCTGTGTTCATTTTAATCGTTCTCATGGTATTTTTCATTTATCTGCCTTGCAGATGAGCAATACCGTCCTGAATTTTAGAGATTCAGTGCGGTTTCTGGGCCTTATTTTAGACTCCAGATTGTCGTGGTTGCCACACCTGTGAGACCTGAAAGCCAGAACCCTGCTGAATGTGATGAAGTGCCTTAGTCACAGGTCTTGGGGAGAAGACAGGGAGAGTCTCCTCCAGTTTAATAGGCCTTTCGTGCGTTCACAGCTAGACTTTGGGTGCACAGTGTACGGATCAGCGAGGTCTTCCTATTTGAAGATCATTGCCACTGTCCACCATGAGGGGCTTTGGCTGGCCAAGGGCTCTTATCGGACAAGTCCCATGCACAGTCTCTGTGCAGAGGCAGGGAAACTGCCACTTACCAACTGGCGGCAGTTCCTACAGGTGCGCCAAGCGTGTAAGTTTCTCACAGCTCCAACTTCACCTGCTCACCATATTGTTGCTCATCCACCTCTGGGCCGTCTTTTTTCCTACCATCCCCAGGTTATAATGACGTTTGGCATCTGCGTGCACTATGTGCTGGAGTCCCTCAGTGTGGAACCCGTACGGCCCCAAATCCAGGGTTTTAACCACCTGTCATCCTGGTTACTGGAGAGGCCCAGAGTGATTTTAGATTTGGTGCGGTACAAGAGAGATTGTACTCCTGCTTCCGTTTTTAATGCAACATTTTCTGGCATTTTATCTGAGCACCGCGACTATGTAGCAGTTTTTATGGATGGCTCGAAACAGTGGGATTCTATTGGTTACTCTGTTGTTTTTCCAGATCATGTCATCAAGGCCCAACTGCCTCAAGTAGTTACTGTCTTTGATGCAGAAATATATGCGATCTTGCAGGCACTGGACCAGATGAAATACTCTTCCCGTCTTAAATTTCTTGGCTGTTCCGATTACCTCGGTGCCCTTCACTCGTTGCAACGAATGTATCCAGGAGTTAAAATGGTCCCGACCATCCAGGATGGCCTCCTCCAACTACAACGACAAGGGAAGGAGGTTGCTTTCTGCTGGGTTCCAGGGACATTGGCATTGCTGGAAACGAAAGGGCAGATCTCGCAGCCAAGGAGGCGTGTCTCGATCCGCAAGTATTTCAGTGTGCCAACCCCCTGCACGCTCTCACCTCGCTGTTGAGCTCAAGAGCGTTGCGTCAGTGGAAGGGTGAGTGGCTGGAAGTGACAGACAATAAGCTACGTTTAGTCAAGCCCACAACGCGTGTGTGGTGTACTTCCTTCCAGCCACATAGACGGGGCGAGGTTCTCCTCACTCGTCTTCGGATAGGCCACAGTCCTCTGACGCACGGCTTCTTGTTCCGGCGGGAGGACCCTCCAATGTGTGGTGCATGTGGCGACCAGGTCACTGGGAGCCACGGTTTTTTCATTAATTGCGTTTTAGTTTCTGACTAGGGGGCTGCGGCTGGCTTGCTGGCGGATCTGTTATCTCTTTCAGGAAATATTCAGACGAATGTGGTTTAAGTTTTCAAGTTCCACGACTTGTCCAATGTTTTTACCGAGATTTTAGGGAGAGAGTTTTAATTTGTCCGCAGGGTACTGGCTCGCCCATATTTTATGTAAGTGGCTAGCCAGTAACAATTTCCTGTGGCGTCCTTGGCGCTCCTTTCTCGTTTCACTTACGTGTTATTCTCTTGTACAGCATTTTTTGTCTTTTCCCGCTTTCTTTGCGTGTATGCTCCCGTTTTACAAATTTTGTCAACATTCCTTTCTTTTAACGTGCGTCAGGGTGCTGATAACTTCGTCGTCGAGCACCTCTAAGCCCTAACACACACACACACACACACACACACACACACACACACAACACACACACACACACACACACACACACTCATACAGACACACACGTACCTCAGCTCGCTACTTCTTCCATTCCCTCCAATGATTTCTGTGTTGCCGTCTGTCAGCAGGTGGTGTCAGTTTGGCATCACCACTGGTCGGCCCTTCATGGGAGCAAGCTCCAGAGAAATAAGCCTCTCCCATCGTCTTCGACTACCTCCTCTCGGCCCTCTCATTATGAGGTTGCGTATTGGGCACTGTCTTTTTAGTCATCGCCGTCTGTTAAGTGATGCTCCCTCACCACTTTGTGCTCCTTGCCCTCAGCATTTGACAGATCGCGGTTTCTTAACGAAATGCCCTTTTTTTTAACCATCTATATTCTCATTTACAGCCGGCCGGAGTGGCCGAACGGTTCTAGGCGCTACAGTCTGGGACTGCGAGACCGCTACGGTCGCAGGTTCGAATCTTGCTTCGGGCATGGATGCGTGTGATGTCCTTAGGTTAGCTAGGTTTAAGTAGTTCTAAGTTCTAGGGGACTTATGACCTCAGCAGTTGAGTCCCATAGTGCCCATAGCCATTTTTTCTCATTTACGTCTGTTGTCTAAGTTATTGGCCATTTTAGCGAACAACGCATGGGTTGTCAATCGTGTTTTAGTTTTATCTGTCGTAGCAATATAGCGAAGGAAATTTAATTTTTAGTTCAAGACCTCCATTTCTCTAAGGGGTATTTTATAGTCCTTTCTTCAAGTCCGTGATTTTATCTGTCCTTCCTTCCATCGACTGGGCTTAACATGTAGTCGTATTTAACTTCTTTTTTGTCTTCGTGTTCTGCAGTTCTGACATGGGTACATATGACCCCAGTTGTTTCTGCGCCCTAAAACAAACTCAAATCCTTGCTCGGAACATAATTGTCTAAGGCATATTAAACAATCCTTTTGATTTTTTTTCAATTTGGCTTCACGTTTTCGTCCTCATCACTGAATATATGATGCTGACTATTCAGATTCCCTGCATCCTGTCAAACTTTCTAAGCAGAAATGAGTTGGTTCTCGGCCGACCTTTGTGGCCGTGCGGTTCTAGGCGCTTCAGTCTGGAACCGCGTGACCGCTACGGTCGCAGGTTCGAATCCTGCCTCGGGCATGGATGTGTGTGATGTCCTTAGGTTATTTAGGTTTAAGTAGTTCTAAGTTCTAGGGGGTCTGATGACCACAGATGTTAAGTCCCATAGTGCTCAGAGCCATTTGAACCATTTGAATTGGTTCTCGACTATCTGCTCCAAGTAATTTTCGGACAACATGTTCAAAATAATGTCACACGAATCGCTCTCGCTGGTACCAGTTTTGGTACCATGAGCCTCACAGTCTATATACGCGGTAAGTTGACGTCACCACCAATTACAACAGAATGATCAGGAAAATTACTAATGACATTCCGTAAGTTACCTTTGAAGCGCTGTATCGGTACAGCTCCTGACCCAGGCTGTCTATAAAAGCGTCCCTTCACCAGTTTTGGCCGATCTTTAGTGGTAAACTTTACCCAGATTTATTCACATTCGGAATCCATGATAACCTTGCTCGATATTATCGAGTACCTTATTGAAATAAATACGCCACCACCTCTAGTGATTATAATGTTAGATTATTGAAATGGGATGATCGTATGGCATTGTTGGCAGCGAGGCCCCATGCGGGGGAGCTCGGCCGCCGTATTGCAAGTCCTTTTTAGTTGATGCCACTTCGGCGACTTGCGGGTCAACGATGATGAAAATGATGATGATGGACACACAACACCCAGTCCCCTACCGGGAATCGAACCCGGGCCCCTTGCGTGGTAGGTTAGATTACTAACTTCATGCAACAGTTCCTGTAATTCTTTTTCACTTCCATTGAGGATAGCCATGCCATAAGTGAATCTTGTCACTGATGTCCTTTCATCTTCAATTTAAATCGCTCTCTTCAGCTTTTCTTTGATTTCCGTCATTGTTTCCTCAGTGTCTAGATTGAACAGCAGGCGATGAAGACTACATCTCCGTCTTACACTTTTTTTGCAATCCACGGACTTCGTTCCTGGCCTTTCAGTTTTATTGTTCCTTTTTGGTTCCCGTTCTTGTAATACCGTCTTTCCACATAGATTACCTCTATTTTTCTCAGAAATTTGAACATCTTGCACCATTTTTCATTGTCAAGAGCTTTTTCTAGGTCGACAAATCGTGTGAACGGGTCTCGGTTTTTCTTTGATCTTGCTTCCATTAGCAGTCACAGCACTACAGCTGCCTCTCTGGTGCCGTTGTCCTTCCCAAAGCCAAACTGATCCTCATCTATCAGATGCTCAGTTTTCTTTTCCATTCTGCTGTATATTATTCTTGTCGCTAACTTGGATGCATGAGATTTGAAGCAGATTGTGTGAATTCTCCCACTTGCTAGCTCTTGTAGTCTTAGGAAATATATGGATAATGCATCTCTGCAAGTCTGATGGTACTAGGGTGGTTTGAAAAATTCTCGGAATGACCAGTCACAAACTCCCGACCATGTTCCAAAACTTTACATTTTAGGCGATAGCCACAGCCACGGTATTGTCTCAGGCGTAAATAAAACTTCAGATGTGAAATCGATGAGCTTTGTAAAGCCTAGGGCGCCCATCTCAGAAATTTGAAAACTAGTTTTTTCTGAACAAATTATAAAGCTGTGTTCGAAAGATTTTGTAGTTCTTGTAACTGCTGTAACGTAATATTTGCGGCAGTTCCCAAAAGATATTGCTTGACGATATTTAGTCTAATTTTAAATCACCACGAACACACGCCACTTTGCCTGCTTAAGACTTCTTTATTGACTTCTGCTTAGCAGCCATCTCAGAATCATCACATCTTTGCTACCAAAGAATAAACAAAAAATAAAATAAAATTTTAAAGATATTACATCATGTTATCAGTAATGAACTATAGCTATTAATGGTCTTGGCAACTTCATAAAATATAAAAATTCCATTTAGATTCATCACTGTTGCCTGTACACTACTTTCCCACCAGAAACATGGTTACGAATTAATACATGGTGATGAAGGACTTTTCTTAAAAAAAATCAGCACAACATTAAAATAAAACAATCAAAAAAACATATTGGAATGACAAAAGATATGATACAAAATAATTACAAAAACTTTTCACAATGTCTAATATGATATTTGATTAATTCTCCACAGAGACAACTGCTCTAAGAATCAAGGCGGGAACCTTATAATCCGTCCTGACTTGGACATTCTGATATTTAGAGATGGTTTCTCTGTGGGATGTTATGGTTCAGTGTCCTTGGAAAACTTTATAAGTTCCTTCTCTGATTCCCATTTTTCTTGAAGGAGATAAGCTGGCTTAAGTCCGTCCACTGACACATTTATGTGTTTGCACTTCCTTTTAATACTGAAATATATTTCATGTCTTGAAATGACAGGAAAGGGACCATCATATGTAGGTTCTAATGGTTTTCTAACTCTGTCACATCTCAGGAAGACATGGGAACAGGTTTGCAGATCTTTTGGAACAAATACTTATCTTGATTTGCTTTGTGTACGCCTACTAGGTTTCAGATGAAGCATTTGCTTTTGTAAATTAGATGCAAATGAATCAAGGTCAATCTTTGTAGCGGGCCCTTCAAAAAATTCACTAGGAAGTCTTATATTTTTTCCATATACCATCTGTGCAATGGAATGGTTCGATGTTTCTCGCACTGCAGTGAGCAACCCCAATAGAACAGTAGGCAGAATTTCTGTCCAATTAAAACTGTTATGGGCCTTGATTGCAGACTTCAAAGTTCTAAGTAGTTGCTCAATTTTACCATTGCATTGAGGATGATATGGCGTTGTGTGCTGAATTTTTATTCCACATACTATGCCCAAATTATTAAACAACTGCGATTTATACTGTGTTCCTTGGTCAGTGATCACCTGTGATGGTGCACCAAATCTTGCAATCCAGTGCTGGTAGAAGGCTGTTGCCACTTTCTCAGCTGGAATGTCTTCAAGATGTGAAACGGTCAATACAAGTTAAACAATAAGTCATGCCATTAGGAGGAAAAGGTCCGATGAGGTCACTGTGTACAACACTGAAACGTTCACCAGGTTCTTCAAACTTCTCTAGCAGTGATTTTGTGTGGCGAGTGACCTTGGTTTTCTGACAACTGATACGGGATTTAGTCCACTGTCGCACATCACTTTTGATATTTGACCAAATGGCTCTGCTACTCAACAGTTTCACTGTTGTCTTTATGCCAGGATGAGCTAAACCATGAAAATGATGAAATATTTGATAACGAAAAGGTTGACGAATGTAAGGTCTGATATTTGCAGTGGATGAGTCACACTACAATGTTTTCCCTGATGGAAGTTGATATGACTTGAAGTTTAAGGAGTTGTTCCCTGTTCGGAGTTGCTGTAGTTCTTGATCTTGTTCCTGGTTTTTGGCAATTTCATCATAGTCCATTATTACTACTTCATCAACTCTGGATAGGGCATCTGCAACAATATTGTCATGGCCACTGACATGACTAATATCGGTCGAAAATTGTGAAATGTACTGCAACTGTCTCATCTGCGGAGCAGATGCCTTATCATTGTTTTGCTTGAAAGCAAATGTGAGTCACTTATGATCAGTGAAGATTATGAAGTCTCTTCCTTCCAGTAAATGCTTAAACTTTTTTTACAGAAAGGTAAATTCCCAATAATTCTCGGTCATAGGTACTGTACCCCCTTCTGTGATTTACTCAGTTTCTGTGAAAAGAATGCAACAGGTCTCTAATTTCCATTTTCCAGTTGCTGGAGCACAGAACCAACAGCAATATCAGATGCATCTGCACATAATGCTAGCGGTAACTCTGAGTTAAGAAAAACCAATAATGCAGCATTTGCTATATCTTGTTTGGATTTCTCAAACAGTTTCTTTGCTTCTTCAGTACACTGAATTTGTCTATTATCCTTCTTTCTTGCTCCCTTAAGATAGTCATGCAAAACAGCTTGAGTCTGTGCCGCATCTTTAAGGTAGCGACGGTAGGAGTTGTCAATGCCAAGAAATCTGCGGAGCTCATGCAGTTAGTCAGCTAATTTATACTCTAAAATTGCTTGCACTTTCTCAGGTAGTGGACGGGATCCCTCTGACGTTATCCAGTACTCCAGGAATTCAGTTTCATTTACTCCAAAGGTTGATTTTGAAATGTTGACTCGACGTCCATGATTAGACAATCGATCCAGGACCAGTTTCAGGTGTGTTCGGTGTTCTTCAATACTGGATGAGACGATTAAAATGTCATCGAGGTAAGGAAACACAAAACTTCATTAATGAATCGCTGGAATGTTGACGGTGCATTCTGCAGGCCAAAGCTCATGACATTAAATTCATACAGTCCAGATGGTGTGATTACAGCTGTTTTGTGCTTATCTTCTTCAGCAATAGGTGTTTGATAATAGGCCATACAGAGACCAATTTTAGAAAATATGTTTTTGCCTTGAAGATTACAATGGAAATCTTCTATTCTAGGTACAGGATAACGGTCTGGCATTGTTCTTTCATTTAACCGTCTATAATCTCCACACGGACGTATTGAGCCATCCTTCTTAGGTACAATATGGAGAGGACTTGCCCATGCAGATTTAGATGGTCAAATGATGCCATTGTCTAACATGAATTTAAATTCTGGTTTTGCCATCGCCATGCGCTTTGGGTCTAATTGTCTTGCCCTAGAAAACACAGGCGGGCCTTCAGCGATACTATAGTGTTTACAATTTATATGGTGAATCACCATTAACATTTGCGTGAGCGGGAATTACAGAAACATCCGCCCCACTGTCGACTAAAAATTGCAATCCCGTTTTTTGTCGGTTATAAATAAGCGGGTTTTGCGGCAATGGACTTGGGCAGCAGAACTTGCCGCTAATTCAGCTGCTGGGTCTCGCTTCCCTTTTCAGTCCAGCTGCATGGAGGTGTGCATTTTACAGGCTTGCAGTTCTCCCCAAAGCGGAAGTGGTAATAGGAAGTGGTAATAACAGTACTTGCCCTTCGGGTTGTATTTATTTCGAGACTTGCTACGACTTCTTTTACATTGACGCGCACTGCTTCTGTTACGAGGCCTGCCTCGATAACCAGTTGACAACGCGGTCATTTGTTGCTCTAGCCCCGAAATTCTTGTCATCAAGTCACTCATGGTTGTCGAAAGATCCTGTTGGCTACAAGTACCACTTTTTGTGATGAACAATTCGTTACGGGGACTTATTTCTGTTATTGTATCAGCCATTATAGCCACCTTTTCGGGTCCCTCGTCACTGACAATTAGAATGTTCCTTATAGAATCCGGAAGTTTTTCTAGCCAAAGTGTCTTTAGGACTTTTTCTGACACTTCTACTCCTGGCAAAGCTTGCATTTTGCGTAATAACTGACTAGGTTTCTGGTCTTCCAAATCAATTCCAGTAACTAATTTCTTAGTACGCTTATCTTCACTTTCTTTGAAAATATTCAGTAGACGTTCCTTAGCCAACGAATATTTTTTCGCATCTGTGCTGCAAATAATGTCCCAAATATTCTCGATGTATTTTGGTTCTAATTGTGACACAAGGTGGTTCAATTTAGTTTCTTCTGTGACAATTTTGCAATGTGCTTCTACTTGATAGAATCAAATTTCGGGTTTTTCACTTTCAAAAAGGCGGAATTTTGATGCTAACATTGTTTGCTTCCAGGCGATCTTCGGAAATCCCGTTTGTCGTCATATCTTCTTGTTATCACGTCGGGGTCACCAAATATAAATGCTGTAACGTAATATTTGCGGCAGTTCCCAAAAGATGTTGCTTGACGATATTTAGTCTAATTTTAAATCACCAAGAACACACGCCACTTTGCCTGCTTAAGACTTCTTTATTGACTTTTGTTCGGAATCATCACATCTTTGCTACCAAAGAATAAACAAAAAATTTTTTAAAGATATTACATCATATGAAATATAACTATTAATGGTCTTGGCAACTTCATAAAATATAAAAATTCCATTCAGATTCATCACTGTTGCCTTTACATTCTCTTTGGTGGGGTCTAATGACATTTACCAAAATGATACATCTAAAGCATGCTGCGAATTAAAGAAGTGTTTATCGGAACTAAGTCATACAAATGTCATCCTCGTAAATATACCACAAAGGTACGAACTGATGCCCTTGTCGTGTGTAAACAAGGAAATTAGTGCTGCCAATTAACTTTTTTCCAGTGTATGCAAGCAATATAGAAATGTTTTTATTGTTAATATTAATACCATTGGATGCAGATTCCACACTACTCATGGCCTTGGAAAGCAACTTGTTACATTAAAGCTAATGGAAATTATTAAGAGACTGCAACACTTAACAACAACATCACTGGGGGTACCAGTACCATCACAACAGAAAGTATCTCCAGGAATAACTAAGGCAGAATCAGATACAGTAACAGAAAATGCAGCAAAAGTACCTAAAGCAGCAATACTAACAGCAGTAGAATCAACAGCAGCGTCATAAGAACCACCAGCAGTAACAGCAGAAGTAACTCCTCCAGCTAGAACCAGCTCCTACAGCAGCAACACCATCTCCCACACCAGCAGTAGCAGAACAAACTCCTTCACCAGCAGTAGCAGAAGAAACACCATCAGCAACAGCAGAAGCAACTCCTCCAGCAGAAGCAACTCCTCCATAAGCAACAACTAAACCAACTTCTCCACCAGCAGAAAGGGAACCAGCTCCTCCTCCATCATCTTCAGGGGTAGCAGAAAAGAATAGACCAGTCACAGTAAGTATGATAAAGTATCATCTTTGCCTCAAGATGAAGCGGTACCAAATGATTTGGGAAAACAAGTTCTTACAAAACTTGTTGACAGTGAAGTGAAACAAACTTCCAACTGTGTTTCATGCAGGCCCAAAAAATTACCAAAGAGCAATGAAGGTTATTTATGGTTTATTCCAAGGAAGTCCAACTGCCACCTAACATAGATTCCAGGGCTGGAAAAACAATTAAATGTTCGCCATTGCCCCATAATACTATACTCCTCCCATCTTGTGACAGAAACTCCATCTTATTTCTGCACTTATATGTCACGTCTCTGACAAATAAAGCTGATGAGCTTGGTGTTGTTGTTGTGGTCATCAGTCCTGAGACTGGTTTGATGTAGCTTGCCATGCTACTCTATCTGGTGCAAGCATCTTCATCTCCCAGTACTTACTGCAACCTACATCCTTCTGAATCTGCTTGGTGTACTCATCTCTTGGTCTCCCTCTACGATTTTACCCTCCACGCGTCCCTCCAATACTAATTTGGGGATCCCTTGATGCCTCAGAACATGTCCTACCAACCGATCCCTTCTTCTAGTCAAGTTGTGCCACAAACGTCTCCTCTCTCCTATCCTATACAACACCTCCTCATTAGTTATGTGATTTACCCATCTAATCTTCAGCATTCTTCTGTAGCACCATGTTTCGAAAGCTTCTACTCTCTTCTTGTCCAAACTATTTATCGTCCATGTTTCACTTAAATACATGGCTACACTCCACACAAATACTTTCAGAAACGACTTCCTGACACTAAAATCTATTCTCGATGTTAACAAATTTCTCTTCTCCAGAAACGCTTTCCTTGCCATTGCCAGTCTACATTTTATATCCTCTCTACTTCGACCATCATCAGTTATTTTGTTCCCCAAATAGCAAAACTCATTTACTACTTTCAGTGTCTCATTTCCTAATCTAATTCCCTCAGCATCGCCCACTTAATTCCATAATCCTCGTTTTGCTTTTGTTGATGTTCATCTTATATCCTTCTCTCAAGACACTATCCATTCCTTTCAGCTGCTCTTCCAAGTTCTTTCCTGTCTCTGTCCGAATTACAATGTCATCGGCGAACCTCAACGTTTTTGTTTCTTCTGCATGGACTTCAATACCTACTCCGAAATTTTTCTTTTGTTTCCTTTACTGCTTGCTCAATATACACATTGAATAACATCGGGGAGAGGCTACAACCCTGTCTCACTCCCTTCCCAACCATTGCTTCCCTTTCATGTCCCTCGACTCTTATAACTGCCATCTGGTTTCTGGAGAAAATGTAAATAACCTTTCGCTCCCTGTATTTTACCCCTGCCACCTTTAGAATTTGAAAGAGAATATTCCAGTCAACATTGTCAAAAGCTTTCTCTAAGTCTACAAATGCTAGAAACGTAGGTTTGCCTTTCCTTAATCTAGCTTCTAAGGTAAGCCGTAGGGTCAGTATTACCTCACGTGTTCCAATATTTCTATGGAATCCAAACTGATCTTCCCCGAGGTCGGCTTCTACTAGCTTTTCTATTCGTCTGTAAAGAATTCGCGTTAGTAATTTGCAGCTGTGACTTATTAAACTGATAGTTCGGTAATTTTCACATCTGTTAACACCTGCTTTCTTTGGGAATGGGATTGTTATATTCTTCTTGAAGTCTGAGGGTATTTCGCCCGTCTCATACATCTTGCTCACTAGATGGTAGAGTTTTGTCAGGACTTACTCTCCCAAGGCCATCAGGAGTTCTAATGGAATGTTGTCTACTCGCAGGGCCTTCTTTCGACTCAGGTCTTTCAGTGCTCTGCCAAACTCTTCACCCAGATTCATATCTCCCATTTCATCTTCATCTACATCCTCTTCCATTTCCATAATATTGTCCTCAAGTACATCGGCCTTGTACAGACCCTCTATATACTCTTTGCAGCTTTCTGCTTTCCTTTCTTTGCTTAGAACTGGGTTTCCATCCGAGCTCTTGATATTCATTCAAGTGGATCTCTTTTCTCCAAAGGTCTCTTTGATTTTCCTGTAGTTAGTATCTATCTTACCCCTAGTGATATACGCCTCTACATCCTTACATTTGGGCTCTAGCCATCCCTGCTTAGCCATTTTGCACTTCCTGTCGATCTCATTTTTGAGAAATTTCTATTCCGATTTGCCTGCTTCATTTACTGCGTTTTTATATTTTCTCCTTTCATCAATTAAATTCAATATTTCTTCTGTTAGCCAAGGATTTCTACTAGCCCTCGTCTTTTTACCTACTTGATCCTCTGCTGCCTTCACTACTTCATCCCTCAAAGCTACCCATTTTTCTTCTACTTTATTTGATTCCCCCACTCCTGTCAATTGTTCCCTTACTCTCTCCCTGAAACTCTGTACAACCTCTGGTTTAGTCAGTTTATCCAGGTCCCATCCCCTTAAATTCCCACCTTTTTGCAGTTTCTTCAGTTTTAATCTACAGTTCATAACCAATAGATTGTGGTCAGAGTCCACATTTGCCCCTGGAAATGTCTTACAATTTAAAACCTGGTTCCTAAATCTCTGTCTTACCATTATATAATCTATCTGATACCTTCTAGTATCTCCAGGCTTCTTCCAGGTATACAACCTTCTTTTGTGGTCTTGAACCAAGTGATAGCTATGATTAAGTTGTGCTCTGTGCAAAATTCTACCAGGTGGCTTCCTCTTTCATTTCTTACCCCCAATCCATATTCACCTACTACGTTTCCAACTCTCCCTTTTCCTAACTCCCGAATTCCAGTCACCCATGACTATTAAATTTTCGTCTCCCTTCACTATCTGAATAATTTCTTTTATTTCGTCATACATTTCTTCAATTTCTTCATCATCTGCAGAGCTAGTTGGCATATAAACTTGTGCTACTGTAGTAGGTGTGGGTTTTGTGGCTATTTTGGCCACAATAATGCGTTCACTATGCTGCTTGTAGTATCTTATCTGCACTCCTATTTTTTTTATTCATTATTAAACCTACTCCAGCATTACCCCTATTTGTATTTATAACCCTGTATTCACCTGACCAAAAGTCTTGTTCCTCGTGCCACCAAACTTCACTAATTCCCACTATATCTAACTTTAATCTATCCATTTCCCTTTTTAAATTTTCTAACCTACCTGCCCGATTAAGGGATCTGACATTCCACGCTCCGATCCGTAGAACGCCAGTTTTCTTTCTCCTGATAACAACGTCCTCTTGAGTAGTCCCCGCCCGGAGATGCAAATGGAGGACTATTTTACCTCTGGTATATTTTACCCAAGAGGATGCCATCATCATTTAACCATACAGTAAATCTGCATGCCTCCAGGAAAAATTACAGTTGTAGTTTCCCCTAGCTTTCAGCCGTTTGCAGTACCAGCACAGCAAGGCCATTTTGGTTGGTGTTACAAGGCCAGATCATTCAATCATCGAGCTGTTGCCCCTGCAACTACTGAAAAGGCTGCTGCCCCTCTTCAGGAACCACACATTTGTCTGGCCTGTCAACAGATACCCCTCCATTGTGGTACCTACGGTACGGCTATCTGTATTGCTGAGGCACGCGGGACCCCCGCAAACGGCAAGGTCCATGGTTCATGGGGGGGAGGGGGGAGAATGAGCTTGGTATATTATTCAAAAGTAACAAAAGAATGATTTTATGTGTAAACGAACATTGGTTAAAGGAAGAAGATATAAACTGTATGTACCATCAGGTTTCAAATTAGCTACTTACTACTGCAGACCCAGTGAATCTTATGGTGGTTCATCCTAATATGTTAGCAATGATCTAGACTTAAAGTTTTCTGTTCTTGAAGTTAGTGACTTATGAATTATAGGTGTTTTGGAAGCAGCTGCTTTGATTATACCTAGCATACAGCTCATAACTGTTTCTTTATATCACACTCCTGAAAGTAGTGTAGAACAATTTATAGAATGTTTAGAAAAACTTGCGATCAGTATAGAAAAGAATTCTAAATACAAAATATTAATTTTTGAGGATCTAAACGTAGACATTAGGAAAATAAAAGCCAGTAATGTTAATTTAGTAAATATGTTAAGATCCTATAATCTCTTCTGTGCTAATGAAGTCCTGCAAGGCATTTCTCCTGTCTTGACAATCTAATAACAAATGTATACAAATGTCATTTCGAGCTAGGCTTATTTAATGTTGATTACCTGTCGTACCATTGAGGTATATGGGTGAAACTAACTACTGTAAAACCAAAAGAAGACCAGAAACAAACTCAGTGTGTGAGACTATTTACTGATAGAAATATTGGCAAGTACAGAGAAGAACTTAAGTCTATAGATTGGAATACTGTTATACATTCCTCCAGAAATGTGGATGAAGCCTTCAGTACATTCCACAAAATGATTTCTGAAATCTTCCATACATGCTGTCCACTGTTAAACAACCAAAAATCAGTCAGGAAACCTAGCTACTCAACTTTAGAGAAGTGGTTTGCACCTCAATTACAAAAACTAGGAGTATTGGTAACTACTTATCACGATAAGGTCAAAAAGGGAGCAGTAGATAAAGAAACTCACAAAAATCTGAAAATAAAATACAGATCTGAAATTAAAATAGCCAAGTTTAAAGCAAATGGTGATTTCATTAAAAAAATCGCACAATAAATGTGAGGCTCCATGGAAAGTAATAAAAGCAGTGCTAGGTACTGGTATAAACTATAAAGACAACACAGATGCTGCTAACATCACTGTTGATGATTTCAATCACTTTTTTGTCAACTCTGCCAAACTTAGCCTCTCAACTCAGGACAACCAGAATTCCAATGCTACACATACACCTGTTTTTCAACCAACATCTGACAGAAGTTTTCAACAAAACGTTACAAACATACTTTCAGCTTGTAAATGGAGAGAAGTACAAGTAATTGATATAATTAAAGCAACCTCTAAATTAGGGTACTCCATATATGAAGATGTTTATGGTCTGCCAAACTTTGTAATTAAAAAACTTGTAGATCTTATATCATATCCTCTTTCCATACTGATAAACTGGATGCTCTCTAGTGGAAACTTTCCAGAATGTCTCAAAGTCAGTTGTCATACCATTTTACAAAAAGGATGACAAGTCCTGTATCAATAATTATTGCCCAATTTTGCTTGTGCATATTCTCTCAAAAATAATAGAATATTGCATACTGCAGCAAATATGCATACACCTATCTGACAATAATATATTAAATGATTCTCAGTATGGATTTAGTTCTACCTCACCAATAGTCAAAGCAGTTGAAAATCTTATCTCTTTTGTACTAAGCTCATTCAAGTCAGAATTATCTGCTGAAGCCATTCTTATTGACTCAGTTAACCACAAATTATTATTAGATACTGTGTTGCTAATGAATCAGAGACTTGGAACTCTCACTAATTGAATCATGCATCAGCAACAGAAAATAAATTGTAAGACATAATGGCCAGAAGTCACAGACTCTGAGTATAAAATGAGGTGTTCCTCAGGGCTGAGTGCTTGGCCCTCTACTATTTATATTATTTGTAAATGACTTTCCAAGTAACTTACCCTGTAAATCTATCCTCTATGCTGATGACACAACATTAGCTAATTACAGAAAGGATATAAACAAATTGAAGGAAGAAAGTGAAGATGTCTCAAAATATCTAATATCTGGTTCAAAGCAAATGAGTTAACTATAAACCATGAAAAGACTGTCAAGATAATCTTCAGTCTATCAAATAGTAACACTGAGTTATCATCTGTTGAACTACTAGGGAGATACGTTGACTTGCAATCAACTTGGGACACACATACAGATTATGTGTGCCGAAAGTTATCACAAGTTATCTACCTACTACCCAAACTACATACATGTGTTACACAGGATTTATTACTTCATTCATACTACACCTTCTTTCACTGCCATCTACATTGTGGCATTCTTTTATGAGGTAAGGGGTAACTCCCTAGGAGCCAAAAAAAATTTCACTTGACAGTAAAGAGCAATTAGACATCTTTATGGAATCAATGACAACAAGACCTCATGTACACCTTTAAAGAGTTAAAAAATTCTCATAGTCCCATCTCTTTACATATATTGTTGCCTATTAAACAGAAAACTTAAACCACTACACTATAAGGGAATCTGTTCGTCAACACAATACTCGACAAACAAATATGATTGATATACCCATAAGCAGGCTTAAGAAAACTCAATCTAGCTATGTCTACACAGGCAAAAATTAATCAAACTTTACCCGCACAGGCTCAATTGGTTTCACTGGATATTTTCAAAACTAAAACCAAAGTTTGGGTGAAGGAAAATGCTTTCTATAGTACAGAAGAATTTCAGAATAGTTCTAAAGATGACCTAATTTATTGATAAATTAAAACTTACTGTTGTGTATAGATATGGGTGTAGAGGCAGCTGTAAGCTAATAGGGTACAACACTGCTATATTTTGTTACATGAAACATAATGTACAAATAGCTATAATTCCTCTCACGACATCGATTGCATGTTAATGCTGACAAATTAAGGCTAACTGTTATGTACAGATATGGGTGTAGAGGCAGTTATAAGCTAATAGGATAAAACACTGCTATGTTCTTACCATGTAATATTTTGTTATGTAAAACAATGTACAAACAGCTGTCATTCTTCTGACAACATCGATTGCATGTTAATGCTGAAAGATGGATAAAATAAATAACAGAGTTGTTCACATGATATTCATTGGACTCTTGCCTGTAAACACGTGCCTCATCAGTGCTCTTGGAAGAGCATCACTTTGTTCTAGTTCTCGTGTAGTGATTTGCAAAGATGGAAAAATAAGTAAGGACTTCGTAAAGAAAGGTATTAAAGCAAAGGACATTCATGCCCATTTCCAGAATACACTTGGGGAGTCTGATGGTGATTCGCCAAGTGGTCGGCCAAGACGTGTCACTACTCCAGAAATGATTGCAAAAGTGCACGAAACAGTCATGTGTTATAGCCAATTGAAAGTGCACGAATTTGCTCACATTTGCCAGATGTCATCTGAAGGGCTACGTCACATTTTAACTGAAGAATTAGAAATGAAAAAATCATATGCAAGATGGGTGCCATGACTCTTGACGCTGGATCAAAACGCATAAGAATGGATATATTGGAACAATGTTTGGCCCATTTTAGCAGAAACGAACAAGATTTTTTGCGCCAGTTTGTGACCACGGATGAAACTTGGGTGCACTGCTATACCCCAGAGACAAAACACAGTCGAAGGAAGTGGAAACATGCTGATTCTCCACCACCAAATAAATCAAAGACAATTACTTCAGCGGGAAAAGGATGTGAAGGGGATTCTGTTAGTAGATTATCTCCCCGCTGGGAAAACAATTGCTGGAGAATACTATGCTAACCTCCTGGATAAACTGCAACAAAAGATACGCCAAATAAGGCCAGGTTTGTCAAGGAAGAAAGTCATCTTCATTAAGACAATGCGCGCCCACACACGTGCCATCGCCATGGCAAAATTACACGGACTAAGGTGTGAATTGTTGCCTCACCCACGTTATTCACCTGATTTGTGTCTGTCAGTATTCCATCTCTTCCCAATGAAAATTTTTCTTGGTGCACGAAGATTGAGTTCAAACAAGAATTGATAGCTGGAGTTGACAATTATTTTGCAGACCTGGAGGTAACTCATTTCCGAGATAGGATCAAGGCACTGGATCATCGTTGGACCAAGCGCATTAATCAACAAGGAGACTACATTGAAAACTAAAAAATGTTTCAGTGATGTGAGTACTTTTTTCTATTCCATTCCGAAAACTTTTCAAACTACCCTCGTATATCGACAGTCTCATACATTCTACACACCAACATAAATAGTCGGTTTATTAGCAGCTTCCCTGTGATTTTAGAAATTTCGATGCAACGTTAACTGTCTCTTCTGCCCTGTGTGATCTTAAGTGTTCAAACCTCTGTTAAATTCTGATTCTAATACTGGATCCCTTATCTCTTTCTTACCAACACTCATTGCTTTTTCTTCTACGATGTCATCATATAAATCTTCCACCTCATAGAGGCCTTCAGCGAACTCCTTCCACCTATTCACTCTCTCCTTTGCTTTTAACGGAGGAAACCCCAATGCACTTGTAATGTTATAGCCCTTGCTTTTAGTTTCACCAAAAGTTATGAATTTTATTGTATGCTGAGTGTGTCCTGGAAATTATTTCTTTTCGATATCTTCACATTTTTTTCATGCAGTCATTTCGTCTTAGCTGCCCAGCACTTCCTATTTATTTCATTCCTTAGTGACTTCCCTTAAGTTACCTGAACGTTTTTGTACTTCCTTCTTTCGTTGATCTAGCAAGGGCGCCGACTTTCCAAAATTTCTGTGGGTGCATACCAAGGGCAGAATGTAGTAGATGTTTTCTTGAGAGCCTCATCATTTTTTTAAATGATTACCTTGCATTTATAATCTTTTATAAACACTGCCTGTCTCATGAAGAATTGTGCTTTGATTAAAATATACCAGTACTACAAGCATACACTGAGCTGCTCTTGCTCAGTCAGTAGCACAGCTGACTTTCAAGCAACAAAAATGAGATCAAACTCTGGTTCAAATGTATTTTGACGAATTCGACACAGGCCCACCTGCAAAAATAAATTTCCATACCCCCCAATTTCCAAAATTTGAAATCGACCAACTGGCAAAAAAATATGGGCATACAATCATCAGGCTGCCACCATACTTCTGTCACTTCAACCCTAGAGAGTTGATATAGGCCCAAATTAGAGGTTGCGTTGCCAGGAACAACCAAAAATTTACGCTCTCCGCAGTAGAAGCACATACTAAAGAAGCTATTACTCATGTTACAAAGAAGCTGTTACTCATGTTACCTCTGAAGACTGGAAGAAAGCCGTCAAACACACACGCAACATTATGGAAGGAGCATGGCGGGATGAACTTGCTTTGGAGACTTCAGTGAAAAAGATGATTATCTCTTTAAATGACAATAGTTACAACGAAACTTCAAGTGTCTGTAATAGCGACGAGAATGATGTCAATGGAGTTTTACCATTATCCACATAGAGATGCAGCACAAACGGATTCAGCTACACGTTTGGAGTGTGCAGTTTGCACTTGTAAGTACTGGCATAACAAAATTAATTCACACTAAGTTTTGAAATTTGAATATGACGGCATTATCAAATATTAATTCCAAAGAAAGTACATTTCTAGAATTCAATCTGTGCATACATATTACAGCATGCAAAATAATGTCTGCAATACATTGGACGTTTTTGTATTGTTTTTGTTTCTTAGAATAGATGTTGTCCAATTTAAGATACCAAACAAACATTATTTTATTTTTTGTTTTGTTGGAAGTAAGGATGCATATCAGAAATATATCAGGTGTTTACAGATATAGAGATCTGCCGGCCGGAGTGACTGAGTGGTTGCGGTTCTAGGCGCTACAGTCTGGAACCGCGCGACCGCTGCGGTCGCAGGTTCGAATCCTACCTCGGGCGTGGGTGTGTGTGATGTCCTTAGGTTAGTTAGGTTTAAGCAGTTCTAAGTTTTAGGGGACTGATGACCTGAGAAGTTAAGTCCCATAGTGCTCAGAGCCATTTGAACCATTTTTATAGAGATCTGTTGCCTATCTTTACTGTGCGCGAGCAGACGATTGCTCTTCATATTATTTAGAGTCTTGTATCTTGCGTTAGAGATCTTCGACACAGTTAAGGTTTGAAACAGTTGAAAATTTGATGCTTTCTTGACACTTCATTCGCATGTCGCAAATTTGAGAACGCCATCGAAAAATTGTTTTTTGAAAATTGTCGTCGTTTTATTGTCTACATAAACATTTAAAAAAACTAAAAATGAAACCATCACATAGTGAAACTATTTCACAATGAGCTACAGTCGACTCCACATTTAAAGCTCTAATAGTTAGCGTGTGTGAGCGAGTTGAATGAAACATGAGATTACGCACGAGTTCCGTGCGGGACATAGCAACTCTGACCCGGGCTCACCTGTGCTACTTCCGAACTGTCAGTCCTAAAGTACCCGTAATTCTGAATGCACTGTAGCTGTTACTGTGTTAACACTCCTGTTAAGCTACTGTGTCCTTCAAAGTCATTGTCTCAACAAACAAAACAACAACAGTCCAGATTACGTGAAAACGATTTCACTGAGATAAAAAATGTCGCTGTTGTTACGTTACAGAAAATTACTATTTAGGTAGTCTGTAACAATTGGCGTCCATGTATCTCAGATCATTCTTTATTATTGCCCATTTATGGCAAGCAGATATTTTAAAACAATTGTTGATGAATAGAGTCAGCATTTGTAACATGCCACTTGCAAGGAAACATGAAATCAAGCTGGAAAGATGGAACTCCAATCATGGTACAGTGCAACTGTTATCCTTGGGAGTGCCTCCATCTTGGCCAGAGAAAGGCTTGATTGCATTTGCGCAATGGCATCTCTGACACAGACATGTTTTAGAGGGCAGGAATTTTCACATCCATATCAGGATTTTAATAGTTCATTACGTTTTGAGAGAGGCAAATGAGAAATATTTATGATATTTTGTTTTTATCAAACTAAAAATTTTTTGGATGTGGCGCACCCACAAGATTATGTATGCAGATGCCCAAGCCCAGGTGCATCCATGTGGTCGGCACGCATGCAATCAACTGAAGTGTTTATTCAGTTACTCATGGTTTCTTTGCAGTTGCCTCTCTTGTACCTATGCTCTTCTTTCCAACTTCTGTGACCACATGTTTTGTAGATGTCCATTCCTCTTCAGCTGAACTGTCTGTTGGGCTCTCCATTATCTTGGTGTCTATAGACACAGAGGTATGAAAGCATGTGTCTACATACCTTAATACTTTCATATCTCACTACTTTGCACAAAGATTCTCCCTAACTAGTCTCTTGAACTTCAGCCTCTTATCATTATTAATAAATAGTGATCAGGATTTGTATCTGTCCTGGGTATGCCTCACAATCCAGTAGCTTATTTTGATATCTTTGCGTGACCAAGACACATTCTATGTGGAATCTTTCTGTCTCTCCTGGCCTTTTCCCGAGTATTCACTGTCACAAGCTAAAAATGTATGGCAGAATTCAATTAGCTTTTATCCTCTCTTGTTTCTACTGCCAAGCCTATATTCTCCTATAATTCTTCCTTCTACTCCTTCCCCTACAGCTGCTTTCTACTCTCCCATGACTATTAGATTTTTATCACCATTTACATGCTGAATTACCCATTCTTTACCTTCATACTCATTTTATATCCCTTCATCGTCCGCTTGCAAAATCAGTATATATACATGAACTATTGTTGTTGGTGTAAGTTTACGTCGATTCTGATAACAACCACCCTGTCACTGAACAGTGAACGATAACCCACCCCCTGGCCTACCTTCCTATTCATAATGAATTCCGCTTCCATTATACAATTTTCTGATGCCGTTAATATTGTCCTGTACTCATCTGATGTAAAATCCTTGTCTTCTTCGATTTCACTTCACAAACCCCACCATATCTAGATTGAGCCAGACTTTTTCTTTTTTTTTTTTTTAAGCAAGCAAGGTGGCGCAGTGTTTAGCACACTGGACTCACATTCAGGAGGAACACGGTTCAATCCTGTGTCCAGCCATCCTGATTTAGGCTTTTCGTGATTTCCCTAAATCACTCCAGGTAAATGCCAGGATGTTTCCTTCGAAAGGGCACAGCCTACTTCCTTCCCCATCCTTCCGTAATCCGATTAGATCGATGACGTTGTTGTTTGGTCTCCTCCCCCAAACAACCCAACCCAGATTTCTTTGCTTCCTTAGCTTCCCTACCATTTAAAACTTCTGACATGCTGACGTTCCAAGCTCGAGCTCTTAGATTGTTATCAAATTGTTGCTTATTCCCTGTTTTTCTCAAGGTCAACTCCCTCATGGCATTCCCACTCCCCCCCCCCCCTCCAAAGATCCAAATGGAGGACTCATCCAGAATCTTTTTCCAATGGAGAGAGAATAAATACATTTAATTATTTATTTGCTGGCCTCTTGTCCTGTGGGTACACATTGTGTATCTTTAATGGACCAGTTTCCATTGCCTTCTGCATCCTCATGCATTTGATCAAAGCTGTTTCTTCTGCCTTTTAGGTGCAGTTTCCTATCCCAAGGTTTAAAGAGTCACTGAACCTGTCTCCATATCGATCCTCTTTGACAACGCTTTTCACAGATTAGGGGTGACTTCTTATTCTGGAAGCCTTTGGCTACCATTTCTGATGATTTTGTTCAAAATTTAAGCAAATTTGGGGTTTGAAAGTGGGACTAAGGATGTTTTGATAGTTAGTCAAAGACATTACCCCTAGACCACAGGTATCTCTTCAAACCAACAGCTTATTTCATGGAATCAGTAAAGTCATTTACTTTTGTCCAAAAAGGCATCTAGTTTCAGTAACTTGCAGGTAGCCATAAGAAGCTTAACTACTAATAAATTGCAGTTTAACAGGTGTCTAAAGGATTTGTTGGCGGCCAACTGCTTTTGATTCATTGGTGAATTTCTTAGTAGATAAAACTGATGTGTATATGTTACTAATAATTTCAAATAAGGCTTGTATTACACCAGCTGGAGGCATCTTGCAGTTCAGATAACAGTCGCAATAGAACAAGCAAGAGCCCACTTCATTGTACAACATACATATTTAGTTTACTTTTATACAAGTACTAAACTATCTCCATACACCAGCAGATGTGATAGTCATATGGTTTGTGAGTGTTGTAACTGATGCAGTGAGTGTTAAAATATACACAGCATAAATTGACAGTGCACTGGATACTCTAAATTGTTGCTGATTTCCAGAATATGACAGAGAACTGTGTGATTGCTATCAAAGTTTCATATTAATGTAGTTGAAAATATGTCAAAGCGCTTCCAAAACTGTTAAGAAATTGTGGCATGTTGTAGTTACCAGTGATTGCTTATATCAATTACATAAGTGGTTTCTACCCTATGTATCATGTAGCTATTGCAAGGGAACATTTATGGGTTATACGTGGTAGGGTTGCCGAATCCAATGATGCACGCTACACCACGTGTAATAAACACCATTTTTATTTCTCGTAAGCACACATATACAGTTGTTTACATTCTGTATTCTCGGTACACGTCCGTACACTTTCACGCGCGACCACAGACTGGGGCAAAGAGCTTGCCAAAAACAAAGATATTACCCGCGACTTGGTCGATAGTCGCCACATTAGCCCCCCCCCCTAGAGTGTGGAGCACAAACATAAATATTGGGGCATACATGTAAAGGGAACACCCAGGGGGGAGGGAGAGGGTGTTTAATCAGAAACCATACCTTACATTACATTACATTAGTAATTGAAGTCTTCGAGCCAGCGAGGGGGGCGGATGGTCCTGCCTGACCGGGTGAATCCTCATACAGCAGTTGAGGGATCTGGGGAGGGGATGGTGGGTTGTGAGGGGCCAGGATAGCGGATCTGAATGCCTGTGGCGGTACGTAGGACTTTGACCGTTGATGGGTCAGTACCAACAGGCAAGGGGACAGACTGGAGGAGAGGAATGTGAGTTAAGTTGTCACTGGGGAAGCTGGCTTGTTCGTAGAAGATGTACACATTACCCGGCTGCATAACAAAAAACACATTAGAGCTGCAAATAAGATCTGTGTTGACATTCACTACCACTTCCTTATACGGGTTGACAGAATCTCCACACGAGTCGTCATCGGTGACATCACACGCTCTGAGGCTGGTCCCTGATACATCACTGAATCCTAACAGGGGAGAGGCGAGGGGCTGCCTGTAGGAGGGTAAGTCATCACACGCATCACTCTGCATAGGAATATCACACGCACCTGTAGCACTGTCACATGACTGGGAGTGGGGAACGTCACACGTGTGGGAATGGGCGTCGCTCATCCATGGACTGTCGGTAGATGCCTCATGCGAGGTGGGTGCAGCAGGGGATGGGGTCTGACTGGGTGGGGTATCGGGCAGTTCTCCCAGAGTCCATGCAGGTTTGAGGCGGCAGACGGATACCGTTTGAGGCGTGCTGTTAATGAGCACTTCGAACGTGTTGGTACGCCGTGATATGACTCTGTGCGGGCCCGTATATGGAGGTCTGAGTGCCGGTCAGATGGTGTCATCACGCACCATGACATGAGTGCACGACGCCAAGTCCTTATGCAGAAATACGGGAGGGGGCGTGTGTGGTCGAGGAGGCGGCACGCAGATGTTAGCAATTAGCTCCTTGACCTGCCCGACGAATGTCGAGTCGCAGATTTGATCTGGAGGAAGTGAAGGCTCGACTAACTCTGCTGGGAGTGTGAGGGGTTCTCTATACAGTACCTCTGCCAGGGATGCGCCAAGGTCCTCTTTGTACGCGGCCCGAACGCCTAACATTACCCATGGAAAGGCATCGGCCCACTCACCTCCGTGGCACATCAGGGAAGCTTTAAGCGTTCGGTGCCAGCGTTCCACAAGCCCATTGCTCTGGGGGTGGTATGCTGTAGTCCTAAATCGTTTCACCCCACACAGTTCACAAAGCTGTCGGAAGAGGGCAGACTCGAACTGGCAGCCCTGGTCGGTGGTGACAGAGACTGGGCAGCCGAAGCGCGAGATCCACATTAACAGCAGGGCTCGGGCCACTGCATTGGCTGTGATAGTAGTGAGAGGAATTACCTCTACCCAGCGAGTAAACCTGTCAATTGCGGACAGTATGTAACGGAAGGGGCCTGAGGGGGGTAAGGGCCCGACGATATCGATGTGTATGTGCTGGAATCTTCTTTTTGCCACATCGAACGTACCCATGGGGGGCTGTGCATGACGTCCTACTTTTGCGCGCTGACAAGCCACACATGCTCGTGCCCAACTGCGACACTGTTTTATCACCCCGGGCCAAACAAAACGTTCAGATACCAGACGTGCGGAGGCGCAAATGCCACGGTGTGCCAAGTCGTGGATACTATTAAATATGTCCCGGCGGAGAGGTGCAGGAATCACCGGGCGTATGCGTCCTGTTGAAATGTCGCACCAGATGGGTGATGAAAACCCAGGAAGTGTCCGTAACTCTAGTTTGAGTCCTGTTTTGATATCGGAACGCAATGCTGCGAGTTCAGTATCCTCTGTCTGCAATTTAGGGAGCTCACTGAGGTCCAGTTGTGAAGATAAAACCGACACCCAAGACAGAAAATCAGCGACGACATTGTCTGCGCCTCTGACGTAACGTATGTCATTCATAAACTGACATATAAGGTCCATATGCCTAAAACGTCTCGGGGATGAGTCCTTACCTGGGTTACGGAAAGCGTAAACCAATGGCTCGTGGTCGGTAAATACCACGAGATGGCGACCTTCGATATCGTCTTGGAAATATTTGATAGCAGCGTAAATAGCAAACAGTTCCCGGTCGAAGGTCGACCATTTACGTTGGGAAGCGGTCAGTTTGTGGGAGAAAAATCTGAGCGGCTGTACAACAGAACCCACGGATTGCTGAAGTACTGCCCCCACTGCTGTATCACTTGCGTCTGTAGTAAGCGAGATGGGAGCATCAGGAATGGGGTGAGCAAGCGTAACAGCTGTCTGTAAGGCTGACTTTAGATTATCAAATGCGCGACGCATATCTGGAGTCCACGTGACCGCCCGAGACCCTGATGTGTTTTTTCCTGCGAGGGCATCCGTCAGTGGGGCTTGTATGTCGGCGGCACGGGGAATATGTTTACGGTAGTAATTTACCGTTCCAAGGAAGCGGCGGAGGCCCTGAAAATCTTTGGGCAAAGGCACCGTACTAATGGCCTCCACCCGTTCAGTTAGGGGGCGGATGCCGTCGCCAGAAACTCTGTGGCCCAGAAAAGTGACACTGGTGCGGCGGAGTTGTGACTTAGTATTGTTCACTGCGATACCGTTTGCTTTTAATAGTTGGAACACTGTATTTAAATGTTGTTCATGTTCCTCGAGGGAGGAAGAAAAAATTAACAAGTCGTCCAGGTACGCATATGCAAAGTCCAGTTTTCCAACCAGCGAGTCGATGAACCGTTGCCACGTCTGTGCAGCATTTTTAAGGCCGAATGGCATAAACAAATACTCGAACAACCCGAACGGGGTGATGATAGCGGTCTTTTCAACGTCCTCAGGTGCCATTGGCAGTTGGTGGTACGCCTTATGACAATCGACTACACTGAAAATTTGTGCCCCATGCAGCTGGGAAGCAAAGTCTTGAATATTTGGGACGGGATAATTATCTAAAATTGTTCTGGCGTTAAGCGCCCGATAGTCACCGCAGAGGCGGAAAGTGTCATCTTTCTTGGGCACCAAATGAATGGGTGACGACCAACAACTAGAAGAAGGGCGGATAGTCTTATTATCTAAAAGTTCCTGAACAATAGCTTTAGCGTGTTTAAGTTTTTCCGGATTTAAACGCCTAGCCTTTGCACGTACCGGTGGGCCGTCTGTGGTATTTATTCTGTGGACAGTACCGTTATTGATCGCGAACACTGATGGGGATGCTGGACCGGCACCCGTTGCACTGTGACTAACCTGTAATGCACACGTGTGTGTGTCCAAGGCCGGCAGTTCAGCAGCAGTGGTGGTGATCCACTGGTAGTCCTTGTCGAAGAGCTCGGTGGGGTACCTGGTAGTGTCGCGGGTACAGCTTCCGTCCGGCAGTAGAAATGTCACGTGGCGTCGGCTGCAGGTGCGAGGAAGTGGTGCGGGGGTTGGGGGCGTGGCCGTGTGCGACAGCTGGGCGGTCTGCTTACGCGCGTCCGTGAGCTTGGCTTGCACGGCGGCGATGCGTAAGCGGAGGGCCCCATTGCTGTCCCGAAGTTCGTCGTTGTGTGATCTAAGAGAAAGCACTGCAACAGCAGTTTCCTCACACAGCAGAATGGCGCTTCGGATGAGAGGGGTAAGATATCGGAACCGGTGGTACGGTCTCCCGAGTTAAAGGTTAGTGTACCTCGTTGTAGGTTGGGTGACAGTGCGTGGCTAAGAGAAAATCTACCCCAAGCACGGGTTCATCCACATCCGCGATAACGAAAGTCCACTGTAAGGGCGTATTAATGTCCTGCAGTTTAAGGCTTAAATTCGTTATTCCATGAGAGCGGATCAGGGAATTATTGGCGGCTCGAAGCGGGGGGCAAGGCTGAAGCTCGAATTTAATACCTGCGGACAAAGGTATCACACTAACCTCAGCCCCCGTGTCGACTAGAAATGAAAGGCAAGACACTGCATCTTTCACGTACAAGAGTCCTGGCGTGTGAGGAGAAGAAGTATTTAGTGATAGGCGTCTGTGCGGTGCAACGTGGCCCATAGCACCTGAATTGGGTCGCGTTATTAGTTTGGGAACGCGCATGGAGAACGACATTTCTTAGCCGCGTCGCCAAAGCGGGAGTGGAAATAACACCAAGCGGGGCGGCGCGTGGCGTCGCCCGTCGCGCTGGTTGAGGTCGAAGCGGCAGTGGAGGGGGACTTGTTTGTAGTTCCCTCCGGTGGCGACGCTGCAGTAGTGCTGGTAGGAGAGGAGTTACTGCGGCGGTAGCCAGGCGGCGTTGGCTCCGCGCGCATGCGTGGAGCGAGTCGTGCGCACTCTGTACTGCAGGATGGGAACTGCCGCGCAGGTGTGCCAACCCCTGAGGCCTGAGGGCACCCTGGGGGGGTATGCGGGGGGGGGGGGGGGCAGAATGTTGTAAACCTGGTCTGCGATCTTCAGTTTGGCATCTAGTGGGGCCGAAGTTACATGTAGAAGGTGAAGTTGAACTTGCGGGGGAAGTTTCAGCAACCAGATGGTCCAAAGTGTAATGTCCGGCATGTGATGCGTGTCAATCATAGCGCGGAGATGCCGCCAGAGTTGCGACGGGGACCTGGATCCCAGCGATTCCTGACTGATGAGGCGGATAGCTTCCTCTGTCGATGTGTATAGTCGCTCGAGGATGGTGCGTCGGGCGAACGCATATTTGTCCGTAGCAGGGGGCGAAGCCACAATGTCGCAGATCAGATCCAGTTCGTCATGGAGGTGACACAGTAAGCATAGGAACTTCGAATTGTCGTCGGCGACGCTGTGTAGCTGCAGGACGTGGTCGACCAAGGCAAACCATGTGCGTGGGTGATCCTTGCGAAGGGGTGGTAGCTTCGGCCAACGGGTGGGAAAGTCTTGACATAAATGTTTATCAGAAACTGTCTCTCCCTGTCCATAGTTCTGCAACGTAATTGTCTCGGGTGCAGTAGCGGTGCACCAGCTTCCGCCACTGTCAGTGGCACGCGGCACGGTAGGCGCGGCTGGCTCGACCTTGGTCGAGAAATCAACGAATCGAGCGGTCGACGGAGTAACGTCGACGGGCGTAGAATGGACCGGCGCGGTAGAATCGACCGTAGTCGACCGATGTGCGGCGAAAGACGGAATACAGTTTCCGGGCCCCTCCCCTACAGGTGCATTAAAATAGTTAAAATCCTCTAATGTTTGTGGAACACACGTGGCAGGAACGGCGTGTGCCGTCGGAAACACTCGTAAAGCGGACGCTGGTGGTGTAGGGGGGGTTGGTGCAAAATCCGGAGTTCCGGCAGAAATATGAACTCTCCTGTCTTGAGCGCCCAGCTCGATTTGTACAGTCACTGATTCGGGTGGAAAATTCACACTTGCACTTGGGAAACGTGTAAACATAGTCACTGGGGTTTGAGCACATTGCGTCGGCTGTTGAGCACTCGGAACACGTGGCTGTGGAATTGTATAAACACTGTCCTGTTGAGTACAGCTAGTCGATGTGTTCGGAAACTGCGTAGAACTATTGCGGCGCCCGGTGGATAATTGTAAAACCATGCCGAAGCGTCCGTTGGAACACTTAGTTGGCACGTGTTCGGTGTAGCAGGCGGCCAGCGATCCATTGTGTACTGCTCGATGGTATAAGATTTCGTTGTAGCACTCGCGAACAAAATTCGGGGTCACCAGTATGGGTTATACGTGGTAGGGTTGCCGAATCCAATGATGCACGCTACACCACGTGTAATAAACACCATTTTTATTTCTCGTAAGCACACATATACAGTTGTTTACATTCTGTATTCTCGGTACACGTCCGTACACTTTCACGCGCGACCACAGACTGGGGCAAAGAGCTTGCCAAAAACAAAGATATTACCCGCGACTTGGTCGACAGTCGCCACACATTGTTTGATGATCTCCATTGAAATTGGTTCCACAGCCTTGTTGAATTATTTATGATTTACTATTGCATGAAACTGTCACATTCTTCATTATTTTTCATGTAACTGCACAACTTTTATCTTAGCACTTAATCAAATGTATTACCAAAACATTTGTTGATGGCACATAGTCATAATCAAATTCATATCCCTAGCATCATTAGTAAAGGTCAATTGTAAAATGAACAGGGAAAAAGGACAACTGCAGGTTGCTTTAGATCATTTAAAGGAGCATTGTTACTTCAGTTACAACTATTTTTACTGTTACGGAAGATGAACTGTGCCAGCCAAGGAATGGAGGCTCTGGGAAGTGCCTGCATATCAGTTTATGCATATCAGCTATCCGCAAGGTGTATCAAGGTATTATGCCAGACATATGTGGCTTCCAAGGCAGGGTAGCCATAGTGTGTTGTGAAGATTCTGCTGTCTCTAAACAACTAATCACAGGAGATCAACCATCCAGGTAGAAAACCTTAACTTCTAACTGTTTTTACATGTTGTACCTCACTGTTGTTAAAACATTGGATTCTAGTAAATAGTAGTGTAACTGAGTGACAGCTGACACATTTAATTACATCATGTGCAACACTCTTGGTGGATGTGATTATCTTGCATTAAAATTTTATCATGGCTGCAGGAAGATACAATTGTACTAACTGTTCCTCAACAGTGGTGACAGGTTGTAATGAGTACTGTAAGCATGATTGACACACAAGTGCCATTCATCAAAAAGGCAGCTCTGACTAAATATTGATACAACATGATGGTTAGGTATCTCTTGTACCATAATTTTCACATTGCAGCATACTTACTGTCTATTGTGAATATAAATGCTTTCTCAGAGTACAAAATCACCAAGTCTACATTATTTCTCATTAAATCTTCATTGATTGAAAAGACCCTTAGGTAGGAGTAGGAACTAGAAATGTGCAGCATATTTAAGCTGATATTAGAAATTCTAGGAATTTTCAGAGTGTTGGGAAGAAGAAAGTGCTCCTGTTAGACAGTAGGCATGACTGAAGTTCAGGTCGTCAGATGCAGGAAAGCTTAAGAGCAGTATACAAGGTCACCAGCGTTTTCAAATGATATTCGGGAGTAAGTCAAGTGATAGAGGACTTAGGGTTTTTACATAAGGATTTTTTGAAGGAAGACCATATGTTGACAGTGAGTGGGCTGGAAAATCAAACAATACACATACTGTGTCGTAAAGGAAAAGCAATCATTCGGAAAGTAACATGTAACGTTTTGCAGACTAAACAATCTATCATCAAAACAAACATTCAATGAAAAATAACATACAACAATTGGAAATTGAGCTCCAATCTTTGAACTGCACAGTAGTTAGTGAGTTTGTGTCACTGAGCACTGGCATAAAGACACAGAAATACAACATATAGTGTTATCATTCTAAGAAAAGACAGACTTACTGTAGGACTGTTTAAAAGGATGGAAAACCATGCATTTATGTCAGAAAAAGAAAACCAAATCAAGGCGTACTGTAAGTGGAGATTTAAAATATCAGCTGGGGAATTAAAACGGCTTAATATCACCAAGAAATTAATGGCGGCAAATAGTAATGTCAAAGTTCTTAGCTTACGTAAAAACCCGTGTTTTGACGGAGAAAAGTGTAAAAAAAGGTGGAAAAAGTACTGAAAACCGGAATCACGTGCAAGGAATGTAATAACTCGTATCATTTTCGATGTGCAAAAGTGGAATCATCTGTGAAAGAAAATAATGAATTTATAACATGCTGGAACTGTAGTCAGTGCTGCGTTAAGAACTCAGATAACAATCATAAAGCAAAAATTTGTGACTGCAGGTGTGAGTTATCTGGACTAGTCGGCGATATGGTAAGTGAAATCCAGAGCCTAAATGCTGAAGATACTCTCTTAAATGAGAAAGTGTGTGAATTTGAACAACAGCGCCTGATGAACGAATGTAGGCCTAAACTAAAAACCAAGGAAAGCTTTCCCGCCGTCATTACTCAAAACAGGTTTCAAATTCTCGATGAAATAGTGGAACAAGAACGAGTTCAGTCCGTGCAAACCAGAAGTAATCCTTCAAACTAAAAAAGAAAAAAAAACTGGCAGTGTTAAGTTCAGAAAACACAAAATCCCAAACTCGTGTGCAAAACGTGATACTGAACGTAAATAAACCGTCCAAGGAAATGGAATCTGTGAAAGTATATGCAAGAAATCGTCCCTACTAGAGAAAAACAGAAGAAACGACGACAATCAGAAACACAAGCAGGACCGGATTCTATTACATGGAAGCAGCCATGGACGTGAAATAGCACAAAACATCGCAAATATGCAAGACAACTTTGCAGCTGTAGGTCACATCCAGCCTAAAGCCCCTCTTTCTGCTGTGGTGAAGCCATGCATGCAGGACTGTGGCTACTTCTTATCCAACGACTGTGTCGTTATTATGGGAGGTTCATATGATGTAGCAAGAAATCAAGCAAATGATGCAAATAGACATATGAAAATGGTAGTGGGTAAGTTAAATAGCACTAAAACATTTGTTGTCAACATTCCACAGAGGCATGATCTTATGAAACACTCAATTGTGAACTGGGAAGTTCATAAAACAAATGATAATATTAAAGCTGTATGTAGTAAATTTCAGAATGTGTCTCTACTAAATGTCAGCTATCTAGAAAGGGAGCTGCACAGATCTCATGGTTTGCACATGAAGAAAAGAGGCAAAAAGATTGTTAGTAGCAAAATTATTGAGGAAGTCAGGTGACATTGTTCACAAAGTGATGAAAAGAAGTCCATTGCCCTGGGGTGGTACAACCCACCTCAACAAAATCTGCCATAACACCAGCCACCGCCGGCAAGACAGGGAAACTTGTAAAGCCTGCTGGCCTCATTGCTAGTCCAAAATTATCCTCTAAGGTCCAGCAGGTAAAACTCAGCCCTAAAATCATACACCAGAATCTTGGTAGCCTTAGAAATAAGCATAACGATCTAGATGTAATTTCACTGATTGACAAACCCGATATATTAGTTGTAACTGAACACTGGTACAATGAAGCTCTGATTAGCATTAGTCAATCACTGTGAATGAAATTCTGCACAGCCTTCAGTAGAAAAAAAAACACTGGGGGAGGTGTAGCAATTTTCACTGTAAATGAAAGTAGTTTTAATGTTATTAATGTGAGTGCCTTCTGCTTGCTGCAAGAAACCTAAAACGGGGTAGAGATAATATAGCAGTTATCGGTGTTTACAGGCCACCTGCAGCAAATACAGATACCTTTTTTGTAAATCTTTGTGACTTGTTTGTGTATATAGACACAACATTTTCTGGGCAAAATGATCATGTAACTATTATAGTTACAGGGGATATAAGTATAGATTTATTAACAAATGATGTCAGCACTAAAAAGTTACTTCGCCTGTGTGATGAATTTAACCCGACACCACTCTTTCGGGAACCCACTAGAGAAATTGGGAATAGTAAAACATGTCTTGATAACATAATAACAAACATGACCCACCTACCTCACAGTGCATCTGTCTTAAACCTATCCATCTCAGATCACCATGCAGTACAGCTTAAATTGGAGCTCCATGAGGCCCCCACTGTCACCACAAAGCAACAGTTTGTCACTGAAAGAATGATGTATAATGACAACATAGATAGACTAAACTGTATGCTTGCACAAATAAAATGGTTTGAAAATAATAGCTTTTCATATGATAGCTTTGCTACTGACTTCTATTACTGCTTTGATACCACATGCCCAGTTGTAATCACAAAAAAGAAACAAACAAAAAATATAAACAAAAATATTTGGGTGAATAGTAATGTCACTGAAGCGAGGGAACAATTAAAACTACTCCACAGTGCAATGCTGAATAATAGAGAGATTCCTGAGTTAAGGAAGCCTTCAAAATATATCAAGCACACTATAAGGACTTACTCACACAGACCAGAAACAACCATGTTTCAAATAAGCTTCAAAACTGACGCAACGTATCTGCTGGCATCTGGGCAGTCATAAACAGTTTTAGAACCAGCAACAACAAATCCTGTATGGGCTTTACTATTAACCACAATGGCATCCTCATAAAAGACCTACTGGAAATCGTAAATATTTTTAATAAATAATTTTCTTCTGTAGGGCAAGCCATAAATGACAAACATAAAAACATGCACTACAGTTTTAAAGGTAATACATGTGACCATACTATATATCTAGCCCCCACAAACTGTGCAGAAATAATGGACATTATTAGCTCTCTAAAACCCTCTAATTCAGCTGGGCATGATGGCCTAAATACTAATGTTTTAAAAGCCTGTAGCCAAAATTTCTCTGTGCCTCTGTCTGTAGCAATCAACAATATAATAGAATCAGACACCTTTCTAGACAGACTAAAAATAGCACAGGTAACACCCATTTTTAGAAATGTGACAACAACAAAACTGAAAATACAGACCAGTCTCAATCCTTCCTGTCTTTTCCAAAATAGTTGAGAAAGTTATATACAACAGCATTATAAACTTTCTTAACAAACACAACCTTATGTTTGAAAATCAGAATGGATTCCTAGAAGGTAAATCAACTAGTATTGCAGCTGCTCAACTAATTGAAGAGGTGTTAGGGGGTATCAAAAGCAAGGAACAAGTGGCAGGTGTATACCTAGACCTGGAAAAGGCCTTTGATTGTGTGAATATTGACATCCTATTAGACAAGCTATGGAACATGGGAATTAGAAGCGCTGCTTATGACCTAATAAAGTGTTATATGAGCAATAGAAAACAGTTTGTTCTACTTAAAATGGAAAGTGTTGTCTACAAATCGAAGATCACTTCCATAAAATATTGGGTGCCCCAGGGCTCAGTGTTGGGCCCCCTTTTGTTCTTGATCTATGTATATGATATTAAATACTGTACTATAAATTCCAAAATTGTTCTGTATGCTGATAAGACGGCCATTGTGTTTAAAAAGGAATCTTGTAATGAACTAGATGCCAAGTGTAATATTGTGACAAAAGAAATTGTTCAGTTTTTTAATGAAAGCCACTTAAATGTAAGCACTGATAAAACATGTTTGATGGAGTTTAACAAAAGTAGTTCGAATATTGAAATTAAATTACACATTGGCAACGAACTGGTAAAGAAAGAGTCTCGTGTAAAATTCCTTGGCATAACAATCCAAAGCAACCTGAAATGGGACACACATATTGACTCCCCAGCAACTAAATTGTCAAAAAATATATTTGCAATCAGTACTATTAGCAAGTTCTGTAGAGACACTGTAGTCCTAAAGACTGCATTCCATGCTCTTTTCTCCTCTCACTTGAACTACGGTATTGAAATTTGGGGGGCAACAACGAAAGCTAATCTAGATAAGCTACTCATTCTTCAAAAAAGGAGTGTGAGAACAATCTGTGGAGCAAAATATAGGGAATCCTGTCGCAACTTGTTTCCAAAAACAGAGGTGTTAACTGTTATAAACACATACATACTAAAAGGCATATTGCATGTGAAAAGACTGCACCCAAACACTTATTCAGATTTCCATCAGTACAATACTAGAAATAAAGAAAGATGTTACATTGGCGGCCATAGAACAGCACTTTACGAAAAGGGGCCTCAGTACGCAGGTCTGAAATTAGCTAATGCACTGCCTAGTGCAGTCATGGCTCTTCCTGCAATTAAACTGATACATCAGCTTAAGAAATCTTTAGTAAAACACCCTTTCTACACATTAGAAGAGTACCATATTTATATGAAGAAAAACAAATGCTTTGTGAAATTATGTGAATAGAAATCAGTAAACATCTTATTGTAATTTTGTTGTAAATTAATGATGTATTCAGAAGATTGTGTATTGTGCATTGTACAAATAACTTTAATCATTACTGTTTCTTTGTACATGTGCAGTGTACCATTCGATGTTGAATAAAGCTATTGTTATTATAATTATAATAATAATAATTATTATTATTATAAGTGTTCGCAACTTTGAGTGCTGGTATGTAGCAAAATAAATACTTATATAGATAAATAATATAGTCTGACTGGGAATATTTACATCCAATCATGCAGAAATGCTAGCTCGATTCCTGGTTCCTCCTATAGAATAAGTTTTATTCGCGTAATAAAGCTGACACGGTAAATTAGAAGGGTCTCAGCAATAAAGACATATGCATATGGATTGAGACAGGGATAACTTGGTACTCAAATGAGAAGTAATAAATGAAATAGAAGATTTGGTTGCTAGTATATAGCAAAGTAAATATATAAGTAAATGTTAATCATTTGGGTGACAACATACAACAAAATCAGATATAAATAAATAATATAGTATGACAGAGTTTGGTTACATCTAATAATGCAGAAATGCTATCTCGTTCCCCAGATCCTCCCATAGAATAGGTTTTAGTTGCTTAATAAAGCTGACGGTAAATTAGAAGGGTCTTAGCAATAGAGACACATGCGTGTGGACAGAGGGAAGGATAGCTTGGTACTCTAATGAGAAGTAAATAATGAAATAGAAGATTCGGAGTGTTAGAGTCGAAGAAGAAAAGACGACAGATCCCAAAGAGAGAAAACCAGGACCCCCACTGTTCCAGTACTTCACTGTGGCATTGAAGGGAGGAGAGTGTTCGGCATTCCCTGTAGAACGGACATAGCACAGCTTCACCTTCTATGAAGACATCGTTATTTGCGATAGATATATGTTTATCTTGTTTTTTTTCCTTTTTACCGTCTGTTCGTATATCATTGATGTTGTAGCGCATCTTTCGTCTGTCCTGTAATATAGAGATTAAACTTGTTTTCTAAATGTAATATGTAACTGGAAATTATTTCTTTTTTTGTAAGCAGATAAATATGTGTAGAGTTTATTGATTGTGGAAAGCTTTAATTTTTTTTTTTTTGCTTATCGTTTACTGAAATAAGTTTGGTAGAAAATATTTGTGTAAAGATATATGTAATTTACTTTGATGTTGTATAAACTGTGGGCGAGAGTATTGAGAGAGAGCAATATCGATAGTCGATCCAACAATGCGGGTGTGTGTTGTTGGGTAGTTCTAGCTAGAGAGGCGGACACATGTTTTTCTGTGGGAGCTGTGACTTTTATGAGCTGGTGAAGATTGAGTTTGGTGGCAAGCGATGTACGTTTTTAATGACTGTTTTATACCAGGACGTGATATGATAATAGTGAGCTTAGAAACTGGGCGAAGTAAATACTCAGACTGTGCCGTGAGACGAAGTAACTATGACAATGCAACCGAGAATGGACGGTATTGTAGCTCTGTGTCTGTGAATTGAACTGCGCTTGTATTTTGACTGTGTTTTCGTACACTCAAGTACTGTGAACTTACGTATTTATTTGCGTTTCGATGAACTATCGGACGCCTATAATCAGTAACAGTCGTTCTGAATTTATGCGAACCGTCTATTGTGTGTGAGTTCATTCCCGACCAAGACGGTTTTTCGGGATCGTGGCACTCATAATACGAATTGACGTTTTACAGAATTCGCGGTCGGCAAGTTTTATAAACTGTGTGTGGCATAAGTAAACTTAAATTGTGTGCGCCATAAACATAAAAACTGTGCACATATGGTCATCTGTAACAATTACATCGACCAGCCTGTGGCATGCAAAACGCCACTGTAATCAGATTTGCAGCTTAATGAATACCACCGCCCGCCCGATTACGAGGAAAATTCATCAGCTGCAATCACACGACCGTGGAAGCAGAGCTCAGCGTTTCGCCAGGACCAGCCAGCTGCCGTCGATATCACAACACACAAGATAAGATTTAAAAGCAGCACTCTCATCTCAAAGACTCAAAATTATTGCAAAAAATTTTAATTTGTAATTTCTTTTCCTTTTGGCTGATATTCACATAACGTTTGTCTTCTTTAGAATAAAAGTGTTCTCCACGAATTGGTGTGTTCTATGTAGACATTGTTGACTTTAATTAGCAGTAGCCGTTTCCCTTTTAATTATTTCCATATTTTTTAATCCGCTGCCGCTACATGTATATTTTTTATAACTTTTCGTGTGCCGTAATAGTTACCAGAAGTATTGTAATGTTCTGCTACTTGGACAAGGGCGCCCGCCATTAATTTCTTAAACGTCGACCAATGACAGTGAAGTTCGCTTGCTATTGGCATAGTCTAACATAACGGTCGCGACACACTGTATTGTAATGTTTTTCTACTTGGACAAGGGCGCCCGCCATTAATTTCTTAAACGTCGACCATTGACAGTGAAGTTCGCTTGCTATTGGCACAGTCTAACATAACGGTCACGACACTCTGCTATAAAAGTTGTTATCGTTTGACAGATGCCGGCCGAAGTGGCCGTGCGGTTAAAGGCGCTGCAGTCTGGAACCGCAAGACCGCTGCGGTCGCAGGTTCGAATCCTGCCTCGGGCATGGATGTTTGTGATGTCCTTAGGTTAGTTAGGTTTAACTAGTTCTAAGTTCTAGGGGATTAATGACCTCAGCAGTTGAGTCCCATAGTGCTCAGAGCCATTTGAACCATTTTTGACAGATGGAGCGACACTAGCGCTCCAAGCGGCAGGTAAGGTGAACGTCAGACGCGTCGTAAGCATAATGTTTGTTTGCATCCATTTCCTACGTAATTTCCGAATTATTCGAGTTATTTTCTTGCCTCCAAGAGTTTGTGTAGTATCAGAAGGCATCTACGTTTCTAAAAATGATTCTAAAATATGTGCAAGTGTGGACAAAAACCATGAATAGAGAGGCAGGATACACAATACATTTGTGAAGAAACACTTGTGAAATTGGGCAGAATTGCAGCTTACCACGTTGATATCAAAAGAATATAAACACGCAGATTCACATGTAGGAAGCACAGACATGTACCTCTACATGCAAAAGCGATCGACAGCTCGTTTATCGTTCTGTAGGCCTACTGTGTTTGTCATTGTCGCCTGTTGCCACAAGTGCGACCTTCTTCTTTATATTATTCAAAGTGGGACAGGCAACTGCCAAATAGTGGCAGACATATGCTGAAAACATAATGAGCTGATTACATTACATTTCGCGAAAAACCAAGTATTTGAATAATTTTCAAACAATCTGTCTGTAGGCACGTTCCTTGTCCCATAATAGTTTTGCTTCTGCACATTCTGACACTTCACACGCTTTTGTAAGACACGAACAGCTGCACTTAATTTAACCACTTCATCGTCAAAGCAGGTCTGTGTTGATGATTCACACGAATCTGGCACTGATACATGGAGAGTTGAACTGGCTGCTTCAGTGTCATAGGACTGTTTGACAGCTTTAGATTAACTGTCGAATCTTTGTGGCAGTTTCTTTTTCATCGTCAGTTGAGGGGGCTTATTTGGAATGTCAAACAGTGTGGGTACTGCATTCCAAACGAGTTTGTTATTATACAGGTAAACTGGGTCTTTTTTCATAAGGTCTTCTCGTCTGCTATTCACTAGCCATTTCTGCTCCTAATTTTTTTTTCCTTATTGAGTTTCGATTCCCCCTAAAGGGGGCTGCTCCTAAAACGACACATTCATCATTTATACACATATAGTTTGCAAGTGAATCCTGACAATACAGTTTAGTAACATGATGGTATATATCTCCCAGGATCCTTAGGAAACCTAAAAAAAGGCAGCTGTGGTGTCTTCTTCCTGTTGTTGCTGCAATTTATTGCGCTACAAACGCTCCCGATGGTAAATACCATTGTATAAATCAAAATAAACAATGACTCTTCGCTTTCACGATCGCGCCGAACTCACAGTTCAACCTACCGGCCGCTTGGGGCGCTGCTGACGCTGTAGGCAACAATATAGAGGCAAAGTGTCGCGACTGTTATGTTAAGCCCGGTCCACATGCAACAATCTGTCTGCACAGACATCGGCGCAGATGTCTGTACATGCAAAAGATCGCTGCAAATGTGGTGTGTTCACACGACACAAACCACAGTCTACTACTCGCCCGCCATCTGTCGGTGCAGAAAAGAAGTATCAGTGGCAAGCGACTACGCTCCCCATAAACGTCAAAAATTTAATTAAGTTATTTTGAAATATAGAAATGGAGGAAGTTCTGTTGTGGTCTGTGTTCGCAACTTGCGTTGCAAAAAACATTCAGACCAACCGTAGGAAACAGAGAAAGTGGTCACAATGGTGTAGACAGTGGCTGCTAAAGCGAAAGCAGTTTTCTCACGTAAATTTACTGCGAGAGCTGCAGCGCGAACCTAACGACTGGCGAAATTATTTGCGGATGGATGTCAAAACTTATAATTATCTCTTAAAGCTTGTAACCCCTCATATTATGAGAAAAAATACTTGTATGAGAAGGGCAATTTCTCCTCATGAACAGTCCGCCCCGGTAGCTGAGTGGTCAGCGTGACAGACTGTCAATCCTAAGGGCCCGGGTTCGATTCCCGGCTGGGTCGGAGATTTTCTCCGCTCAGGGACTGGGTGTTGTGTTGTCCTAATCATCATCATTTCATCCCCATCGACGCGCAGGTCGCCGAAGTGGCGTCAAATCGAAAGACCTGCACCAGGCGAATGGTCTACCCGACGGGAGGCCCTAGCCACACGACATTTCCTCATGAACGGCTGGCGGTAACATTAAGATTCCTAGCGACAGGAAGGAGCTACAAGGATTTGGAATTTTCAACTGCAACATCGAAACAAGCGTTGAGTGAAATAATACCCAACACATGTGAAGCTGTTTACGCTGTCCTGAAGGATGAGTTCATGACGGCAAGTCAAGTTACAGATAATATTTTTGGTGTTGTAGACGTGTTTGAAACACAATAGGCCTATATTATTAGAGATTATGTACCTACATGGCTAATGAGCTACGGTTTTCTTTGTTACTGAGTAGGCATTTTCAGTTCACTACTATGTAGAAGCAACCTGTTACAAATTTTTGTTCCAGGATACAAAACTCCATTCTGAATTCTAGACAGAGATTCGTTATCTGCCTGAAAAGTTTTACTTGTAGTACTGTGGTTGTGAATGATATAGTTAATATAGTTATACTGTTGCTTTGCATTAACTCGTGTTCCATTTCTTCGCACATTGACACTCCAATTTCATCTTCAATTGTACTCCTGCTTGGTCTTGGCGTTTCTTGATCACTAAGAAAGCCAAGCAGATCAAAATACCATAACGTTGGCTGGTATACTTGACCCACTCCTACACCAGATCTTCTAGATTTCTGAACTTTGAATAACTCTTTTAGGTAAACAGTTCGCAACGAATTTATTTTTTTTATTACTGTTTCTCTGTTTGCTGAGGTGTCAACTGCCCGCAATTTTTCAATTGGAGCATTGTATGCTGCTGTCTTTTTGTCTCGGTCCCTATATTCTTTACTTTTAATTTTCCACAAACATGTGTAGTTTCTATATATTTCAATGTATTCACTTACAAATTCTCTAGAACACTGACGAGTATCAGCCATTGTAATGCCCTGTGCGCACAAATACAAACACTAGACAGCACAAACAGCTGTTTCGTGCCAGATTTGCGGCGATCTCCTGTCCACACGCTCCAACTTGTCTGCGCAGGTGTGGTTTGAACCCACAGATTTGAGAGATTTCGCTCAAACCTCCAACTTCCAGATTTGCACACACCTCAGGTTGGTGCAAATCTTCTGTCCACAAGCAACAACCTGTCTGCGCAGATGTGATATGCGCAGACAAATCGTTGCATGTGGATGGGCCTTTAGACTGTGGTGTTGGTGCTAAAATTCTATAGTGGGTAATTCAAAGGTAGGTAGCTGTCAAACCACACTGGTTGTGATTACTTTGAATGAGAGTCGTACAAAATTGTAGGTTCATCACTCAACTTTTGTATTCTTTTGTTTATTGATTTAGAAGCAATTTTTTTTTTTTTTTTTTTTTTTTTTTTTTTTTTTTTTTTTTTTTTTTTGTCAATGTCATTAAATCTTATTTGATATTGTTATTCTATGCTAAATTGGGATAAATGCACGGTAAGATATTGTGTTGGGAAGTAAAATTTGGAGAAACGTCTATTTAGATACGACTTGATTTTGACTGCATTAGTTAACATGGTACTTTTCGGGTATTTTGGCGATACTTAGTGACAGGGTAGAATTGCAGTCATCACACTTCTCAATCCCCGAAAATTAACCCCAACACTCCGTATTGATTGATCAATGAAGGGTGAACAAATAGGATTCTGCTGGACAGAGTAAATGACAAATACAATGCTGTATTGGTTAACCAAGTAATAAATGCTAGATCCTACCAGCTGACTTATAAGCAGTCCCTCTAGTATCTGGGTTTAATCAAACATAATCAATTACATAAACATAAAATCTTGAAACCTGTGACATATACATGAAAATTACTGAAGCAAAGTACAGAATTACTGTGTTCCTCTGATATCTGCTGCTGCTCAAATATAAATATAACAATATAGAATTAATGCAGCCAAATGCATCGAATACAGCATATCTTGCATAAAAAAAAGTCAACTGCCTCGTAGGGCAGATCATCCAAGTGTTACAATGTTCACATTATGTGAGTAAAACTAATCACATCAAAGTTGAAAAAGTCATAAATGGACTCTCTGATCATGATGAGCAAATACTCACAATTGACAACTTTGATACAAATCAGAACAAAGCTAGTGCACAGTGGAAAACCATTAGAAACATGAATGAGGAAAATATCCAAAAATTCAAATTATGCACTCGGGACACTGACTGGAGGTATGTTTATCTTGCAAATGATGTTAATACAAAATATAATTTATTTACTGATGAATTATCAGGTATATTTGAAAATGTCTTTCCAAAAAAGGTCTGTAGACTACAGAACAGGCAAGCAAGCAAAAAACCATGGCTCACCAAGGGCATAAAAATATCATGCCAGAGAAAAAGGGAACTGTATATAATATCTAGACAATCCAATAATCCCCTGCAGATGAAATATTATAGGACGTACTGCAAAATCTTAACTAAAGTCATTAAAAAATCTAAAAGTATGTGCATGCAATCTGAAATTAACTGTTCAAACAATAAAATCAGAATGATTTGGAATGTAATAAAGAGGGAAACAGGTACTGCACCATCTGACAATGAAAAATCTGCTGTCCTAAAAATTAACGATTTGGAAATAACTGATAGTAAACAGATAGCAGACACATTTAACAACCACTTTCTAAGTGTCACCTCTCAAATAGGTTGCAGTGGTGACCTAAGAGAAGCTTTAGATATTCTGAAACTTAACCTCCCACAATGTTTTAATGATATAAATGTAACACCCATAACTGTTAATGAAATAAAAAAAATAATTCACTCATTGAAAAGTAAAGGATCTTCAGGTATAGATAACATCTCTAATAAACTGTTGAAAGCCTGCAGTAATGATGTAAGTGTAGTACTTGCTCACATTTGCAACACGTCTCTTTATGAGGTAGTTGTTCCAGAGAGAATGAAATATGCCATTGTGAGACCTCTCTTCAAGTCTGACGATGCCACAGATGTAAAAAATTATCGTCCTGTCTCTCTCTTAACAACATTTTCAAAGGTTCTTGAAAAGGCAGTGTATAACAGGATTATGGCACATCTTGATAAACTTAATATTATTAACCACAGACAGTTTGGTTTTCAAAAAGGGGTTTCCACAGAACGTGCCATATATTCACTCACAAATGATGTCTTGGAGTCTATTAATAGTAAGAAGTCACCAGTTGGTGTCTTCTGTGATATTTCCAAGACCTTTGATTGTGTAAACCACAAGATACTCTTGGAGAAGGCCTATCATTACGGAATCAAAGGGCCTATAAGTAACTGGCTAAAATCATATCTCCAAGACAGGAAACAAAAGGTGGTTCTACATGGCTGCAACAAAGGATCTCCTAATCTAGTGGATTCTGAATGGGGCAAAATTCAGCATGGAGTTCCCCAGGGATCTGTCCTTGGAACCTTGCTGTTTTTAATATATGTTAATGATTTACCCCTGTCCATTAGTAAAAATTGTGAATTCACAATGTTTGCTGATGATACAAGCATTGTCGTTGATGGTCAGTCTACTGCTGATCTGGAGACTGATGTTAATGATATACTCAGAGAAGTTACAGCTTGGTTTTCAGTTAATTCTCTTTCAGTTAATATTAAAAAAACTAATTTTATACAGTTCCACACAAAAAATAAAACTCTAGAAAGTATAGTAATTGCTCATGACAACCAGGAACTAGAACAGGTGCAATCCACTAAATTCCTGGGGGTTCACATTGACAGTAGGCTCAACTGGGAACAGCATGTGTCCCTTACTCTAAAAAGGCTTTCATCAGCAACTTTTGCTCTAAGAATAATTACTCATTTTGGGGACATCAACATTTTAAAATCGTCTTGCTTTGAGTACTTTCACTCATTAATGAGTTACGGAATAATATTCTGGGGTAATTCACCAGCCTCAAAAAAAATTTTAACTGCTCAGAAGAGAGCAGTCAGAATCATGTGTGGGGTTCCTCCACGAACCTCATGTAGAAAACTTTTTATACAGTTAGGTATTCTGACCACAACATGTCAGTACATATACTCTCTGATGAATGTAGTTAATAAAGACTATGCTCAGTATGAAACAAATTGTTCATACCATAACTACAATACTAGAGGTAAAGATGATCTACATGTTGAACTAAAAAATTTAACACTTGTACAGAAGGGAGTAAAGCATGCTGCTATAAAGACTTTTAATGCATTGCCTAATTATATTAAATGTACAATAGAAAATAAAACGCTGTTCAAAGGTATGTTAAAAAAATACCTGCTCGACCATCCACTGTACTCGTTATATGAATTCTTTTCCAGAAGTAATGCCCTCCCTTAATAATAGATGTATTTAGTCTCTTAGTTATTAGATGGATGATACAATATTATGTTAATGTTACAGTGTTAATGTTATAGTTATAATGTTATATTGAGAATTGCTATACTAGTTTAATGACAGCTTGTAATATCTATATCATTGAATTATATTACTATTCTGTAGCATTAATTGTATTTGTACAATTGTATTGACACGTTCCACATCCAGGCGAATCACTCGCATGTACGGATCTATGGAATACGCATACCAAATAAAAATAAATAAATAAATAAATAAAATGAAGTGCTTTCATATGCATCAATATATTAGCGAAACAGCACAGAGTCAAGCGTGATAATGACAAAAGAAATTTTTGTTACATTTTCAAAATTAAACAAGAGGCAGGTCTGAGATATAAATATAAGTTTTACATTAAATTCAAGGATATATTTCATGTGTTTTGCTGTTAATAATGAATGGGGTAGGCTGTATGCCACAAGAAAGTGGTTTACCACAAATACATTGAATAATTACTGAGAATTACGTTACATGTGACAGCACATCAGAGTATATGTCAATACATTTGTAGTTCTAATTTTGTGCCTGTAACTTGTAAATTAATTATAGTAAGTGCATTTCTTTTGAAAGGAATAGAGCACTGATAATAAGTGATTACTGAGAACCTGATGATACATCAGTTCTGAATGAAAATGAGGTACCTGAAAGTATTCCAGAAAAAGCCATAAATACTTTAGAAAAACTCGAATCTTGGTTCTCTCAAAATGGACTAAAACTAAATGTAACTAAAACTAAAATGATGCAATTTGAAGCTAAATCAGTATAAAGGACTGAAATAAAGATAACTTGCAACGATCAGGATATCAGAGAAGCAAACCATGGGAAGTTCTAAGGCCTAAAACTTGACAAAAATTAAAATTGGAAGGTACACATTGAGTACTTAGCAAATAAACTGAACAGCTTAGCATTTGCAATCTTTATTTTGTCAGGTACCACAAATGTGGATACCAGAAAGATGGTTTATCACTGCTACTTTGAGTCAGTTATTTGTTGTGGCATAATCTTCTGGGGAAATTCAGCAAATGCCACTAGGCTCCTAGTATTACAAAAGAAAGTAATTAGAAACGTGTGTTGCAAAAAACGGGTAACCTGTTAACCACTGTTTAAAAATTTAAAACTACTATCTATCCCCTCACTTTACATATATGAGGTGGTGGTGTTCCTATATAAAAATAAACATATACTAGACACTTTCTGTTTCAACCACAACTACAGCACTCACCACAGAGATAACTTCAAACTTCCAACACATCTTTATGCCCAAACGTCAGAGTATATGGGGTTAAAAATTTTCAATAAAATAAAAGGCAGTAATATTTTTAAGATGGAACTTGGTTCACTGAAGAGCACACTGTAGCACAAGCTTCATCTGCTTGGCACAAGGACACAGGTAAATTGGTTTCATATTTTCTATTTTACATAGCTGTTTTAAATGGTTCTGAAATGCTTTATTTATTCAGACAGAAGGTTTGAATTAGCGCAACTTTTAATAATTTTGATGCGCATGTGTATGTATCCATGGATTTTAATGTGCGCGAGTGTCTCCCGCATACCACAAGTGCCCTGTCTCGGTGAAACAGTTTGCCCTAGGGCTTTCACACTCTCTTCACACTAGTTCATAGGTGAAGAACTGATGCTAAGCTGTGTTTGCATCGACCCTATGTCCAGAATTATGTTGTATAAATGGAGATGCTGTTTTAACTACTGACGATGCATTTGTCACAATTGTTTTATGAATCTCCATTGCAGGATATGATTTTAGTAAGTGACTAAAAGTTTTTGCGCCTGTAATACCCTGGTAAATTCTACAGTTACTTAAGCTATAATGTTTTTTATTTCTCAGTTCCTATGCTAAGTTTTTGCTAATGAAGGTGTCTTCCTGTTCAGGTGTATTTTACTCCTGATGAAGGTATATTTAGATATACTGAAACCTTGGTCAAGAATTTGAATAAATCTGTATCCTGCAACTGTTTTGGCTGTCATCATTTACCATGAAGAATTTCAATAGTTGCTGTTTCAGCCATGTTTAAGATTTTGAAATGTACATCATTGTATTAAGTATAGGCAGAAAATATTACAAGCAGCAGCACGCACAGATAAACTCTCGTAAGTCTGAGAATACATTGACAATGAGTGATTAACAGAAATTATACAGCATGTAACAGTATATCATTGTATTAAGTCTAGATAGACCAGATTAAATGGATGACTATCTCATGTATAGGTAGTTGTCAAGCAATTTACAATAAACAGTAATTGTTAGCCTTTCAGACATCTATTTTCATGGAAAAATTATTTCAGTTTTCAACTGTTGAAATGCACAAGGACATAACGACTGTACCACTTGTAGGACCAAACATCCTCATTTCTTTAAAAGTCAAACTGAGACTCCAGAACAACTGAACTGACATGAACATTTCAGATCAGGAAACCACAAGGACAGGTAAAGGGATTTGCTCACAATAACTGTCAAAGGCACTTTGTTCTTGTAGCTTTAAAGTCATCATCCCAAATTTTTCAGCATCTTCTCGTAGATACTGAGAGCCACCATGGCCACATGCCACTGTAGAATCAGATTTACATTGGCAAATTAAGTACCAGTAGGTTACTTCCAGAATACATACTGCTCAACAACTAGTTGACAGATTTCTTGTTGGTCATCACCACATTAGACTTGATGTAGCAACATCAGATCAGACAGTGAATAAAATTGGGTACTGATAAGGTAAATTCCAACATAGGTTAAGGGATAGAGTAAAGTACTAGTGGTTAAATATGAGTGGGTTAATACTAGGAGTAAAATGGTTAGTTCAGCCACTCTAAAGGTAGGATAAATATACACTCCTGGAAATTGAAATAAGAACACCGTGAATTCATTGTCCCAGGAAGGGGAAACTTTATTGACACATTCCTGGGGTCAGATACATCACATGATCACACTGACAGAACCACAGGCACATAGACACAGGCAACAGAGCATGCACAATGTCGGCACTAGTACAGTGTATATCCACCTTTCGCAGCAATGCAGGCTGCTATTCTCCCATGCAGACGATCATAGAGATGCTGGATGTAGTCCTGTGGAACGGCTTGCCATGCCATTTCCACCTGGCGCCTCAGTTGGACCAGCGTTTGTGCTGGACGTGCAGACCGCGTGAGATGACGCTTCATCCAGTCCCAAACATGCTCAATGGGGGACAGATCCGGAGATCTTGCTGGCCAGGTTAGTTGACTTACACCTTCTAGAGCACGTTGGGTGGCACGGGATACATGCGGACGTGCATTGTCTTGTTGGAACAGCAAGTTCCCTTGCCGGTCTAGGAATGGTAGAACGATGGGTTCGATGACGGTTTGGATGTACCGTGCACTATTCAGTGTCCCCTCGACGATCACCAGTGGTGTACGGCCAGTGTAGGAGATCGCTCCCCACACCATGATGCCGGGTGTTGGCCCTGTGTGCCTCGGTCATATGCAGTCCTGATTGTGGCGCTCACCTGCACGGCGCCAAACACGCATACGACCATCATTGGCACCAAGGCAGAAGCGACTCTCATCGCTGAAGACAACACGTCTCCATTCGTCCCTCCATTCACGCCTGTCGCGACACCACTGGAGGCGGGCTGCACGATGTTGGGGCGTGAGCAGAAGACGGCCTAACGGTGTGCGGGACCGTAGCCCAGCTTCATGGAGACGGTTGCGAATGGTCCTCGCCAATACCCCAGGAGCAACAGTGTCCCTAATTTGCTGGGAAGTGGCGGTGCGGTCCCCTACGGCACTGCGTAGGATCCTATGGTCTAGGCGTGCATCCGTGCGTCGCTGCGGTCCGGTCCCAGGTCGACGGGCACGTGCACCTTCCGCCGACCACTGGCGACAACATCGATGTACTGTGGAGACCTCACGCCCCACGTGTTGAGCAATTCGGCGGTACGTCCACCCGGCCTCCCGCATGCCCACTATACGCCCTCGCTCAAAGTCCGTCAACTGCACATACGGTTCACGTCCACGCTGTCGCGGCATGCTACCAGTGTTAAAGACTGCGATGGAGCTCCGTATGCCATGGCAAACTGGCTGACACTGACGGCGGCGGTGCACAAATGCTGCGCAGCTAGCACCATTCGACGGCCAACACCGCGGTTCCTGGTGTGTCCGCTGTGCCGTGCGTGTGATCATTGCTTGTACAGCCCTCTCGCAGTGTCCGGAGCAAGTATGGTGGGTCTGACACACCGGTGTCAATGTGTTCTTTTTTCCATTTCCAGGAGTGTATATTCCCCCATCAGATACGTATTAATGAATCCACTAGACTTCAATTGAAAGTAGATGTCGGCAAGAACCGTAACTGTACCATGAATACAAATCCTCAATGTTTAGGTTTTTTTTATGCTCCACAGACCGTCAGGATCAGTAAATAATGCCCTGAAATATCTGAAACTATCCTTTACAGATAGCTTCAGGTACATGAATATGTCACTTACTTCACCAAAAGAAATAACTTCCACAATAAAATCTTTAAAAACAAAGCGCTCTAGTGGTTACGACGAAATATCAACAAAGTTAATTAAGGCATGTTCTTTTGAGTTCAGTACAATTCTAAGTTACTTGTGTAACCAGTCAATTATAACTGGGACATTTCCTGACTGGCTAAAATATGCAGATGTTAAGCCTCTGTTCAAGAAAGGGGATAAAGAGATATCATCAAACTACAGATTGACTTCACTTTTGCCAGCATTCTCAAAAATTTTAGGAAAAGTAATGTACAGGCAGCTTCTCAACCATCTGACCACAAATAACGTATTATCAAGAACACGGTTTGGATTTCTGAAGGGTTCTGATATCGAAAAGGCTATTTACACCTACAGTGAAAATGTACTTAATTCATTAAATAACAAGTTACAAGCAGCAGGTGTTTTCTGTGATTTGTCAAAGGCATTTGATTGTGTGGACCACAACATCCTTTTAAATAAATTAGAATTCTGTGGTGTCACGGGCATTGCTGCAAAATGGTTCAAGTCATACCTCGCTAACAGGAAACAAAGGGTGTCAGTGCAAGGGACTAGTGAATTAAGTCATCATCAGAATGGGAAGAAATTACATGTGGTGTCCCACAAGGATCCATCTTAGAGCCATTGCTTTTTCTTGTGTGCATTCACGATCTCTCATCAGTTACACTGCCAGAAGCAGAGTTCGTTTTGTTTGCAGATGGCACAAGTATTGCAATAAATGGTATGTCGAGTGTAGTTCTAGAAAGGTCTGCTAATGGATATTAATAAATGGTTTAAAGCCAACTCACTGACATTAAACTTCGAAAAGACTCACTATATGCAATTCAGAACCTGTAAGAGGTTTCCACCCAGCATATGCATAAAGTATGAAGAAGAGCAGATAGAAGAGGTTGACAGTCTTAAATTCCTGGGATTACAACTTGATAATAAATTCAGTTGGGAAAAGCACACCCCAGAACTGCAGAAACGCCTTAACAAATCTGTATTTGCAATTCGAGTGTTAGCAGACATAGGCGACATAAAAATGGAAAAGGTTGCATACTTTGCCTATTTTCATTCCATAATGTCATATGGTATAATATTTTGGGGTAACTCTTCGAGTCAAACAAAAGTTTTCAGAGTCCAATAGCGTGTAATACATATTATTTGTGGAGTAAATTCACGGATGTCCTGTAGAAACCTCTCCAAAGAACTGGGCGTACTGACTACTGCCTCTCAGTATGTTTACTCCTTAATGAAATTTGTCCTAAATAATATCTCTCTTTATCCAACAAACAGCTCAGTTCATACATACAATACCAGGAACAAAAATGATCTGCACAAGGACTTAAAAGCACTTACTTTAGTTCAAAAAGGGGTCCACTACTCAGGAACACTCATCTTCAATAATTTGCCAGCAAACATAAAAAATTTAGTTACAAATAAAGATCAGTTTAAAAGGAGCCTGAAAGGCTTACTAGTGGCCAACTCCTTCTACTCCATTGATGAATTTTTTAATAGAAACAAATTCATACTATTAGTATTGTTGTTTCAGCATTTTTTTTTTTTTTTTTTTTTTAATTGAAAATGTTCCACATTCATGAGGATCTCCTGAACACAGATCTATGAAACGAAAAACTAATCTAATCTAAACTGATTACTGAAGTAATACAAACATAATAAATTTCTTTCTGGTAAATATTCCTTTTCCAATTACATAGTAGATCTAATACATGTCAAGGACAAGGTCATGACAAAGTATTTTCATACTTGATAGTAAATCAACGTCAATCCAGTGACTCTCACGTAATAGGTATAGTAACAGGACCAACCAAATGAGAACATAAATATAAGGCTACAAACAGTCTGACCTAATTTTAATCACATCCCAATTGTAAAGTAATAGTATATTGCTTTAACAACACAGATATCGTAAGTAAACTTCACACCAACTCTAAGCATTTTCTCAACTTTTCACAAAATCACCAGCACAATGAGAGTACAACATTATCAACACAATGAAAGTATCATATCCAAGGTGTAAATTAACACAACTACATTATAACTGTACAAACATGATAAGTAAGCATAATTGTTCAAACATGGTGCATTAAGTGCCTGTGTTTTCACATATTTTCGATAGAAGTTTACTAATCCAAAATAAGATTTTAAATCTTTTTTTATTTCTAGGTTTTGGCAATTTTGCAATGGCCTCAATCTTTTCTCCACCAGGCAAAATCCCTTTTTCATTTATTCAGTGCTCAAGAAATTTTAATTCTTTCATTGCAAACTTACATTTTTCTAATTTCATAATCATACCCCCCTGTCTCATCTTCTCTCCAATTTCCTTTAAAATTTGAATATGTTCCTCCCAGGTCTTACTTGATACCAAAATGTCATCCACATAAATAATTAGCTTTTCTAAGAATTCTTTACCCAAAACAAAGTCCAATCCCCTAATAAATTCTGCTACAGATAATTTAAACCAAATGGTACAACACAATATTGAAAACATTTCCCATTAAACAAAAATGCACTGTATTTTCTAGAATCTCTTTCTAATTCAATCTGATGAAATCCAGAAGTCAAGTCAAGGCTAGTCATATATTTTACATTTTCAAACTTATTTAGGCCTAGTAGTTCATCTATGCTTTCAGGGTGGTCAGTTTCTCTCTCCAAATATTTATTCAGGTGTCTAGAGTCGAGCACTAAACGAAAACCCCCATCTTGTTTCGAAACTACCACTAATGGGTTATTGTAAGAACTATAACTTCTTTCTATTATTTTCCACCTTTCCATTTTCTGAAGTTCTCTTTCTACTTCCTTTCTCTTACAGATAGGGATAGCATACAGTTTTATGAAAAATGGGTCATGAGCTTTCAATTTTATTCTACATTGATACCCTTTTACTCTCCCTGGTTTTATATCAAATATGCCATTATAATCCCACAAAAAATTTTCAAGTTCTCTCCTGTTCTCTGCATTAAGGCTTTCAGTTTCAGATACCTTTTTAGCTACTAGTTTACTGTAATAATTAGCACTACCCTCATCAATACCAAATTCTTCCCCTTCCTCACAATAACCATCACCATCAGTCTCTTGCAACTATCTAATCTGACTACTTAGACCATGATCTTCCATTACAATACTCGTTTCCCCATGAATTCCACTTTTTGGTTCAACAAATGTTATTTTCATATCACCCCAGATAAAATTTACATTGGCCTTAACAATCCAGTTCATATCTAGTATCAAGTTTTCATTCGAATCATCAAATACTAAGCATCCTTGTATAAATTGTACATCATTAATCTTAAATTCAGGTAAGACTTGTCTGGTAATCAACTTACTGCTTTTTCCTGTTGCCCCTTTTATCCTTACCCCTGTTATTATAAATTCTGTGAAATTTTTATTATTTTTGATCCTGTCTCTTCGCTTTCTCGATATTCCTGCAATTGGGCTGCCTGTATCGAGAAGACAGTTTCCTTTTCAATCATTAATCTGCACTACAAAATATGAACTTACAAATTCTTTACCCATTTCATTGACATCATTTTCAAATAACAAATCCTCTTCTATGTTCTGAAAATTCACCCCTTTATCACAATCACTATCTTTTATTACAGATTCTACACATTTACTAATCATATTACCACCAGGAGACTGTTCCATATTTTTCATGGCAATTTTATCATCTGAGTACACACTTTGACATATTTCACTTTAAACCTTACACTTTTGATCACCATACTGACATTTGCTACTATAGTCATTGACTTCACTTAGTACTCTCACTAATTAGATCTTCTTTTCCATTTTCACAAACATCAACTGGTAACATTAATCTATCAGGCACTGCTCTACTTGTTTCTAACTCATTACTCGAACACACACCAGAAATTCCATAATCATTCAGCAGCAAATCATCAGCTTTAACTTCTACATATACCATCCCATCTAGTTCTGTAAGTAACGTATCATCAACATCATTATCATCATCATCTGATACACTCTCATTAGAAACATCACCATCACACTTAATATTATTTTCAATACCAAACTCATTTCTCTCTTCACACACTTCTTTAATAACCCCAACACTGTGGCTACTCTGTTCTGCCACATCCTCATTTCCCTGTCTATTATCTACTGCAATTTCATCTGGAATTACTCTGTCACTCTCACTTTCATTGCCTAGCACATGAACTTCAGCTTCCACACATACAGCACCAGTATCAGCATTTTCACTCATTTCACAGTCACTCAACATTCTCACTAAACCATACTCATCAGACCTGCCAGGAAGTTTCATATGAGTGTACACTCCACTGCAGAGTGAAAATCTCAGTCTGGAAACATCCCCCAGGCTGTGGCTAACCCATGTCTCCACAGTAGGCTATCCTTTCTTTCAGGAGTGCTAGTTCTGCAAGGTTTGCAGGAGAGCTTCTGTTAAGTTTGGAAAGTAGGAGAAGTAAAGCTGTGAGGACGGGGCGTGAGTCATGCTTGGGTAGCTCATTTGGTAGAGCACTTGCCTGCGATAGGCAAAGGTCCCGATTTCGAGTCTCGGTCTGGCACATAGTTTTAATCTGGTAGGAAGTTTCATTCACAGTAATTCCATCTTAATGCTTTCTCGACACTGTGTCACTTTCAGAGAGTGTTTTCATTAACAGTTTTTCTAACCAGAGTTTGTAGTTAAAAGATGACTGCATCATAGTTTGTTGCCAGCCCATGACCCACAAACAAAAAGTAAGTCACTTGTATTGTTATACAAGATTACTGAAAATACTTTTCTCATGAAAGGTGAAATGAAGCGTCTTTTGGTGTTACTGTGGCAGAAACAATGACAGACTGAAACAATTGATCACTAAACTCAGTGGTGACTTCTTCACAGTGACAGCAAACTTTTCATCTACTTATAATCAGTCAAGTACAGATGTATTAGATTTTAACAAATGGGCACAGATTACACAACCCAGAACAATTTTTTCAAAAGAAATAGCCGCCCCTCCCTCCAAGAAAAAAAAATCCAAACACTTACACTGGTGAGTCATAAGTCTCCTAGCTCTACTCATGTTACCTAGAAGAGAATGATAATCTTATGCTAACTATACAGCACTGTTCTTCAGACATATTTATTATAATTTCATGAGACAAGGCCTTTTTCCAGTACCAGTAGACATGATCATGAAGAATTTGATGTCATATATGAAAATGGATATAACTAAATCACCTCTAATAACAGATCAATTTCATTATTATCAATCTTACAAAAATAACTTACTTGAACTAGGATACTTGTAAAATAGATTCCTTTATAAATCTATTGCCAGTGCCAGATAAAAGGTTTGCTTACATACTTTTCTGCTTCACTGTTACAAATGGCTGAATGGTCACAATTAATATTTATTTAAGATGATGTGGCATGGTCCGCAGTAGTTTTTGTACACCACTCTGGCATTGTTTTCTAAAACAACCATACAACACATAGAGGTGATTAATGAGTCAGACACAACCCTCTTCCTCAATACAAGTTGTTATGTTAGAAAAGGGTGTTCTGTTACAAACTCTCACTTACAGGTTCTGAGTGAGCCACCTTACCCAGTGTATACCTCCCTCCTGCTCAATGAAGAATCTGATAGCTCTCAAAGCTACGTAGTCTGTCCCTTTTGCTTTCACATATGTCTACTGGTGGAACTATACTTTTGATCTTTTAAACATTTTGGAAGATGGCTATTAAAACCTGTCAAGTAATGTATAAAGGCCAGATATCAACCAGTTTCAGTCACAGATCATCTTCACAGATCAGGGTTAATAGAGTTCATGCCACATCATCACATCTGTCATGGCCACATCTCATATGTAAAGCATATCATGAATTCCAATATAACACACAGGACTTCTAAAGGCAAATTAGTGTGTTTGCCTTTAAAAGGCCACCCATTGCCTACAGCATTACATCATCATAGGAATATTTCATTAATACTAAATAGATTCTGAAGACAGTATTGTCCAATTTTATGACTAGGATATTTGACAGCAATGTTCAATCCATGCAAGCTATCATGTAAGTGGTTTATGCTGACCACTGGAGGTCATATTGTGGCTGTCAGTCTCCATTACTATCATCAAGCAAAACTGCAGTGCAAAGATCAACTTCCAAGCCACCCCATCCATTACCATGGTATCTGTGGTGAGCCTTGCCACAGTGCAACTATCAATATTGGCAAGCCATTGCTATAGTGGCCAAATATAGCTGTCTCTGCTCTAGCGAGTACATATAAATGCCCACAGGGGGCAGCCTGCGTGCAATAAAACTTACAGCATGCCCGTCATTCTGTTTCTTTTAATTAAATTAATTATGACACAATTAGAATTGTGAAATTAAATTATGTCATTTTTATATTTATTTTTCTTACAATTTCAACTATACCAATCAATATAGCATACCTCATGCATGATGGGTTGTCAATAATGTAATACTACAGGCAATGGGCAGAGCTTACAGTATATACACTCCTGGAAATTGAAATAAGAACACCGTGAATTCATTGTCCCAGGAAGGGGAAACTTTATTGACACATTCCTGGGGTCAGATACATCACATGATCACACTGACAGAACCACAGGCACATAGATACAGGCAACAGAGCATGCACAATGTCGGCACTAGTACAGAGTATATCCACCTTTCGCAGCAATGCAGGCTGCTATTCTCCCATGCAGACGATCGTAGAGATGCTGGATGTAGTCCTGTGGAACGGTTTGCCATGCCATTTCCACCTGGCGCCTCAGTTGGACCAGCGTTCGTGCTGGACGTGCAGACCACGTGAGACGACGCTTCATCCAGTCCCAAGCATGTTCAATGGGGGACAGATCCGGAGATCTTGCTGGCCAGGGTAGTTGACTTACACCTTCTAGAGCACGTTGGGTGGCACGGGATACATGCGGACGTGCATTGTCCTGTTGGAACAGCAAGTTCCCTTGCCGGTCTAGGAATGGTAGAACGAAGGGTTCGATGACGGTTTGGATGTACTGTGCACTATTCAGTGTCCCCTCGACGATCACCAGTGGTGTACGGCCAGTGTAGGAGATCGCTCCCCACACCATGATGCCGGGTGTTGGCCCTGTGTGCCTCGGTCGTATGCAGTCCTGATTGTGGCGCTCACCTGCACGGCGCCAAACACGCATACGACCATCATTGGCACCAAGGCAGAAGCGACTCTCATCGCTGAAGACGACACGTCTCCATTCGTCCCTCCATTCACGCCTGTCGCGACACCACTGGAGGCGGGCTGCACGATGTTGGGGCGTGAGCAGAAGATGGCCTAACAGTGTGCGGGACCGTAGCCCAGCTTCATGGAGACGAATGCGAATGGTCCTCGCCGATACCCCAGGAGCAACAGTGTCCCTAATTTGCTGGGAAGTGGCGGTGCGGTCCCCTACGGCACTGCGTAGGATCCTACGGTCTTGGCGTGCATCCTTGCGTCGCTGCGGTCCGGTCCCAGGTCGACGGGCACGTGCACCTTCCGCCGACCACTGGCGACAACATCAATGTACTGTGGAGACCTCACGCCCCACGTGTTGAGCAATTCGGCGGTACGTCCACCCGGCCTCCCGCATGCCCACTATACGCCCTCGCTCAAAGTCCGTCAACTGCACATACGGTTCACGTCCACGCTGTCGCGGCATGCTACCAGTGTTAAAGACTGCGATGGAGCTCCGTATGCCATGGCAAACTGGCTGACACTGATGGCGGCGGTGCACAAATGTTGCGCAGCTAGCGCCATTCGACGGCCAACACCGCGGTTCCTGGTGTGTCCGCTGTGCCGTGCGTGTGATCATTGCTTGTACAGCCCTCTCGCAGTGTCCGGAGCAAGTATGGTGGGTCTGACACACCGGTGTCAATGTGTTCTTTTTTCCATTTCCAGGAGTGTAAGTTCGACAAAAACAGTCTTATTCGGCAGTGACCTCCTCACTAATATTGATCTAGTTCCATCTGCCACCAGCAGTAGCCATAATGGGTGGAACATATTACTTCTTAATCATTGTAGCTTAAATGTTAAACATTGTTTAGCTCTATTTTCAACCCTGTATACTGTACATGTATTATTACTGAATGGCAGTGGGGAAAAGTGTGAAGATTGTCTGAGGAAAGGGCTGAATATGGTTGTTAACAAATAAAAAATCTGAAGATGCCATCAAGATTGTTTTTATTTGGTTTTTAGTATTTTATACCAATCGCTGCTTTGCTTACAATCATGTGCGATGTAATGAATACTACTCCTTGCTGGATGGCTGCAGTGTTTCCACTGCAGAGTTGGTAGCCATCTCTCATGCTTTTGAGCCTATTAATTCCTGCACTGGTGAATCCTTCCCCGTCTGTAGCGACTCTTTGAGCAGTTTACAAGCTGTTTATCAGTGTTTTCCTTATCATCTCTTGGTCCTGATGATCCAGGATTCCCTTTTCACCATCGGACAGTGCAGACGCATGATGGGCTTTGTCTGGACCCTCAAGTCATGTTGAGATCCCAGAGAATGAATTCATTGGCAGGCCGCCTCTTGAGATTCGTATTCTGGCACCAAACCTTCAATCAGTATCATGCCACCAAATTCTAAGGATTTGGAATTCTTTGGAGTATCCTAACTTATTCAGCCTGCAGTGGACTCTTAATTCTCCACAGTCACTACAGTGGTGTTGGCAGATGATGATTCAGTGGATGACCTGATTTTACAGTTTCTTCGTGATAAAGGTTTTTATCATGTTCTCTAAGGGATGGTGTCAGCTTTGTCAGCCCATTGAAAGGTTGAAAGGCACCCTGTTGCCTCCACTGCTCTGACTGGGCAATGGCTGTCTGTGCTTGGTGGACTCCTCCAGACTTTGCCCTATCTGTTCTTCACTTTTCTTCTCTTTCTCACATGTTCTTGCAGTTTCTGCCTTTCAGGGCCTCTGGCTGCTCTCTGGATTGGGCATCTCACCAGCCTTCCCTCCTTTCCCTCTTTTCTTCTTCTTTGTTTTTTCCTTAGCCTTTGTTAACCTCTGATAAACCTGGTGCTTTTCTTTCCTTTTGTTTCACGCACTAGTTCTTTCAATGATTTGTAGTGTTGTCTTTTCTGTTCTCGGTAAGCGGGACTGATGACTTCATAGTTTTGCCCCTTTAAACATTAACCAACGAATTGAGTTGACTGTTAGATTTCAAGGACAGTGATTTGTGAACTTTACTTGATAACTGTGTCAATAATTTACTTGCTACATGTTAATAATTGTGTTTAATCACTTAAGTGCTAGGTTATTGCACTCAGTCACATTATAGGACATCAACTGAGTGTAGTACGTGACTAGCTGTTTATCGGTGCATAAATTATAATAGACTACACTTGATCTGGCCGTAAACAGTAGTTCATTCAGCAACTGAAGTGCAAGCAAAGTGTTTCAACTGTAAATCCTTTGTGGGTCACATTACTTGTAATATACTGGCTCCACCACCAAATTCTCAGCCAAATTTGGTGGAGGTGCTGCTACCAATGGCATATTTGCATAGGTAAATATGGTTATGATTCAGATTCACTGCAGGAACCAAAGGAGAATGTTGACAAAATGCTTTACAGGAATAAAACCAATCTCACAATGGACAAACTTAAAATATGGTGACCCAGCACCACAAGATCTGACGACAAAGATACAGTTCTCCAAAACATGTAGTGAGAATAATAATAAGTGTACAAATATAACTGTTGTTCTACAAGGAAGAACAATGTGGTCTTCTTTGCAACAAGCTAGAAATTTTATATAGTGTAAGTAAGGAAACTGCAACCCTTTTCAGAGTTAAACTTTCTTCTTAGTTTCACTGTGTTAAATTTAGCTCACATAAATAGCTGATAGCAGTTAGTAATTCATTTCATAATGGCTGCTTCACTACATTTGTTTATACCTTGATTATGTGATTGTGAGAGCATAATGAAGGAATGAATGAGTGTCTGAATAGTACAGTTGCCATAACAATAATAGATATAATGCATAGAAATATTTGAAATCAAGGAAAGCAATATGATATTTGAAAATCAGTGATGGAATACAATTTACATCTGTGTCCCATTTTCATATATTAAGTTGGATTTTTTATTCCTACAGAAAGCCTGAAATAAAACAAAATGGAATACCTGAATCAACAACCAAACCACCAAACAGCAGCCTTGGCCCACAGTTCCGGTCTCCCTCTACACAATTTGGTAACACTTCAAGTCAGCAAATGAGGAGGCGTATTAGTGAAAAGAGTAAGTTCAATTTTTCTTAAGGTTTTTGAATTATCAGTTGTTGCAGTTGACTTACAGACTGACTGACTGATGGTTCTATCTATCTATCTAAGAAACAACTTACATTATACGCATTTGAAATCAATATGGCTTAAAATTTATTTCTGATGCAGTAAATGGCAATCAATTTTTTAAAAATGTAATTATATTTCTTTTTCGTAGTTTTAGCCTAATTATTACTTCTATCTACAGTTACATAGATACTCTGCAAGCCACAGTACAGCTCATGGTGGTGGGTACCTTGTATCTTTACAAGTCATTTCCTTTCCTGCTCCACTCACAAATAGAGCAAGAGAAAAAACAACTATCTATACGCTTTCATATGGGCACTAATTCCTCATATCTAACTTTCATGGTACATACATGCAATGTGCATTGGTGGCAGTAAAATCATTTTGCAGTCAGTGTCAAATGCCAGTGCTCTAAATTTTCTCAAAAAGAATGTTGACTTCGCTCCTGATATTCCAATTTGAGTTCCCAAAGCAGCTCCTTAACATTCTTTTTCATCAGACCTACCAGTAACAAATCTAGCAGCCTGCCTCTGAACTACTTCAATGTCTTGCTTTAATCTGACTTGGTACAGATCCCAAACACTTGAGCAGTACTCAGTCGTAGCTAGCACCAACATCCTATATGCGGTCTCCTGGACAGGTTAACCGCTATTTCCTAAAATTCCCCTAATAAACTGGTCAGTCATTCACCTTTCCCACCACAGTCCTTACATGCTTGTTCCCTTTCATATTGATCTGCAATGTTGCACCAGATATTTCAATGATTTGACTGTGTCAAGCAAGACACTAGTAATACCACAACATTACAGGTTTATTCTTCCTATCCATCTGCATTAACTTACATTTTTCCACATTAATCAAGCTGCCATTCATTGCACCAACTAGAAATATTGTCTAAATCATCTTGTATCTTCCTACAGCAACTCAATTTTGACGCCTTACTGTAAACAACAACATCATCAACAAAGAATCAAGATAGCTGCCCATCCTGTCCAGCATATCATTAATAATTTATGTGTATGGGGAACAAAAGTGCTCCTGTCACACTTTCCTGAGGTACTACTAACAATATCCTTGCATCTGATGAACACTCTTTATTGATGGCCATATACTGGGTTCTATTGTTAAGAAATCTTTGAGCCACTCGCATACCTGTGAACTTAACCAATATGATCATTCCTTCATTAGCAGCCTGCAATGGGACACCATGTCAAATGCTTTCCAGAAATCTAGAAACATGGAATCTGCCTGTTGCTCCTCAGCCATTGTTCACTGTGTATCATGTGAGAAAAGGGAGAGCTGAGATTTGTATGAGTGATGCTTTCTGAAACCATGTTGGTTCATGGACATAAGGTTATGAGTCCCAAGAAAGTTTATTATATCTGAACTGAGAATATCTTGAAGGATTCTGCAGCAGACCAATGTTGGGGATATTGGTCTGTAATTTTGTGAGTCCATTCTTTTACCTTTCTTACATACTGGAGTCATCTGTGCTTTTCTTCAGTCACTTTGGACTTTGTGCTGCATGAGAGATTCATGATCAATGCAGGACTGCAAGGGGCCAGTGCTATAGTGTACTCTTTGTAAAATGGAACATGGATTCCATCCATACCTAGTGACCTATTTGCTTTCAAATATTTCAGTTGTTTCTCTGTGCCAGGGATGCTGATTACTGTGTTATCCATATGGGAGTCTGTCTGATGGTTAGTGACAGTATGTTTGTATGATTCTGCTGTGTGAACAGTTTCTTGAATCTGAACTTTAAAACTTTGGCTTTTGTTTTGCTATCTGCAACTGCCATGACAGACTTATCAACAAGGGTCTGAATGGAAGCATTAGACCCACTTAGCAATCTTATACAGGACCAGAATTTTCTCAGTTTCTCTGCCACATCTTCTGCTAAGGTGTGATGCTGGTAGTCATATGCTTTGCACATAGTTCTTTTGACAGACACATGAATCTGTACCAACCATTGCTTGTCAGTTGTGCATTCTCTTCTGCTTCCTCAGCATCTTCCAAATCACATCCTTTATCCACTTACTAGTCACATAACTTTCCAGACTATGAATTCCAGTCTACTTAAACTTTGCTCATAATTCCTCTACATCCATCTTACTGGAACTAAGTGATGTCAGTTCACTGTCTACATGAGATGCTAACAACTGTTTGTGTGCTCTATCTGGTAGAAAAACTCTCCTTATAATGACATTATGATTGCTAATCCTAATTTCTGTAGGACACTGTTGTTTACATCCAGCATGATTGTATCTATAAGGTCTAAGATAGTTCCTTTGTGTGTGACTCCTGAGTTAACTGCTCAATAGTAGTTTTCATAAAACTAGTTCAAAAGTATTTTGAATGACTGTCTGTCTATACCCCCTGCAATGAATCCATGGACATCCCAGTATATACTCGGTAAGTTAAAACTGCCTCCAACTAGCATTCCATGATTTGGGTATTTACGCATTACTGACCATGGACTTCCTTTGAATGACTAGAACTGTCACAGGAGAATCAGGTGGCATTCAACAATTAAGTTGCTTTCACCTATACCTCTTAAATGATACCAGACAATACTTTTGTCAACTGCAATATCACAAAGATAGATTAGCGGCCATAGGAGGCTATGGCCTCTGGTCTGTCTTTGCTATATACTTTCCATGACTCTCTGAATATCTCAGCTCTCCACTTCAGGTTTTGAACCAGCTCTTGGTCCGAAGAATAATATGAGCCTCAGAGCTTTCATGGAGACCAGTAAATTCAGGAACTTTATTACAAATGCTTCAACAGTTTATCATATAATTTTGACAGTCAAATGGCTTTTATTGTGAATTCTGTCAGGATTACCTTGCTATTTAGTGATTGGGGAGTGTACATCAGAGCATTTCAAACTACTGTGTAGCCTAAAAAAAAAAGCCTCACGTGCACTCCACATGTACTCTGCTACCCGAGTAGCTGCTTCTTTTGTGTGGCACACTCCTGACCTTTCAAGGGAAGTCGTACAAATAACCACATGATAATGCAGGTCTAGGAATCTGCAGCCAAGGCATTACAGAGTTAATGAAGCCTTTGGCTGAGACCCTTCTTGTGGTCCAAATCAAACATCCCTGATCAACTCTAGGAACAATGTGCAAATTGTAAGCTCTGCCTGCACCCCACACATTGGGCCAAAAGTCTACACCACCTCCACCAGCTGCCTGTATGAACTGAGGATGATCTCAGAACCCACACAACAGGCATCATTGGTTTTGATGTGAGGCACAACGTGCAGACGATTGTACTCTGCATGCTCAATAGCCGCAGTGAACCCCCCTCCACATCTCAGATGAGGTCCCCAGCAGACATGCGGAGTGTACATTGGGTTTCTTCCAGTCCTGAACACTATCTGCCTAAAGTTCTCCATAATGCACCTAACATTGGAGTTCAATAACTAGTAAACCCTTCCCCCTCGAGTGCCTGCTTGCACCCTTCTGCAGGACTAGTAAGTGCCTTGCAAGCAAAGCTTGTGGTCAAAATAAGTGGCAACTAAGGTGTCCTATGTAATGAGCCAGATTCTCCATGCTACACCTTGAGGCAGCAGCCTAAAACTGACTGAACATGGCCAAAAGCACATTCAGCTGTCTACAAACTGCAGGTAGCTGCTCCTTCACCCACACACGTCATACACACATCCTAACCATCCTGACAAGACTAATTGAAGAAGTAAACTATGAAAGCAGACCGAATTGTAGATATGCAACTTGCTACCCTCCTGATGTGTCATCATTGATGCTGATGCGTTAATGAGCTATGTAGCTTGCTGTTTGGTGAGCAAATACACATTATAAACAGTACTTCTTATAGCAAGTAACCTGTTTTATGTTTTAATTTAGGCACTCCATTACCCTGTAAAAACTTTTATTTTGTGAATAATGTTTGTTTTGTTTTGATGGGATATACAGTATCTATGTCTTTTATATGTTGTGGTAATTTATTATATAATATAATGACATTGTACAATTACCTCTGCTGAGTTTTAATTTTAGTTTTATATGTCCAGAAACAAATTGTAGCAGTTTCTGGTTTTATAATCATGTACTAAGCAATTTTTAACATAGTGGTCAATATTTTTTGACATACATAACACTGTCAAAAATGTGTTCACAAAGTATCCTCAATATTTCAAGCATTTAAAAAGTTTGAGGCAGTGAGCCATGTTTCTACTCTTTGTCATTAGTGCTCTTTTTTGCAGGCTGTATACAGCTTCAATATATTTTTCTTATTTGCTCCCCAAAAATGATGCTATAGCTAATAACAGAATGAATACAAGCAAAATACTCTGATCTGGTACATGAAATATTACATACTGATGTAATAATTCAGATAGCACAGCATGCTGTAGAGATTCTATTACTCAGTATTTTCACATGTTCTGCCCACCTTAACTGACAGTCAACATATATTCTCAGAAGTTTTGTGCTTTCCACACATTGTGTAACTTCATTATTTAATATTAGGTGGTTGTAGTCTGGCTATTTGTTAGAAGTTTGTAGTGCTTTTTTTCTGTATATTAAGGGTGACTTTATTGTTTATTACACATTCATATATGTTGCTAAGTGTGTCTTCAGTTTTCTCTCTTAGTGCTCCTAGTAATCTACCAGTGATCAGTACATTAGTCATCTACAAACAAAATTGTTTGACCATACTTGATATTTTGTGAGAAATCATTTATGTAATAAGAAACAGAACTGAACCTAACACATACCATGCAGTACCCGTGTTTTTATGTATTTAGGATCATAAGTATGTTTTTTTCAATATATTTGGAGCTACTTAATACAGATCTAATTTCACTTGACTGCACTCTGTTTTATAGGAATGACTGGAATCACTTTTTTCACCCCCCCCCCCCCCTTATTCACAGTCCATCTAGATTATTTAACAATTTTTTGTGCCCAACTGTTTCAATGCTTATGTTAGTTAGAAGTATATACCTTTTGTATATTTTTTGCTACATAAGCTGGTGTTGATTAGAAGTATATACCTTTTGTATATTTTTTGCTACATAAGCTGGTGTTGATTCAGTAACTTTTCCTGATCGGAAACCAAACTGCTCAGTGGAAAGGAGGTCATATTTATTTAAATAGTTCATAAGTCTATCTTTTATCTTAGTTTCTATTATTTTTTCAAAGCCAGAAAGTAATGAGTGGCATATAATTTTCTGTATTTTCAGTGTCATCTTTTTTGAGGAGATGCAGTAATTTAGCATATTATAAGTAGTAAGAAAAGCAACCCTGTTGTTAAATGATCTATTTATAATGTCAAATAATAGTGATGTTAGGTTCTCGATACAGTTCTTAATTAGACAAGTTGGTACTTCATCCTAACCCACAGAAATTTTGTTTCTCCATTTGTGAATTGCTCTGTAGACTTCCTCCTTCATTGTGGGCAGTAATACCATCGAATGCAGTACATATTTGTTTAGCTTTGTGACATAAGTGGCTGGTTGAATTTCTTTTTGCAATTTTCTTCCTAGACTGTTAATGTTGTTGTTTACCACAGTTGCATTATTTTGTCAAAAATGCATTATTTTTGTTGTCATATAGTGTTTATTTACATAGTATGCCAAATCGTTTGAATCTTTTAATAGAATGCATTTGTCCTTGATTTTTACATTTGATTTATTCAAATTTCTGGTACCTGCTTCCTGCTTCATAGACTTCCATACTGCTTTGTTTTTGTTTTCAGCACAAGTATCCATTTCGAATTATGAGCTATCTTTGCTGCAAGCAGCATTTCCCTGTATATTTGCCTATACCATTAATAAAAGTATAGAAGAGTGGATTACATGGGCTGTTTTTAATAGACTGAGGTACTTAGTGTTTGAGACAATTTCTTTGATGCTTATTGTCATCCATTTGTTTTGTTCCACTGTAGACAATGGAAATAATATTTTAAGAAAAATCTCTTCAAATTTTTGTTCGAACAGAGTCACGAATTTTTTAAATTTTGATTTGCATCTACTTCTGTGCATACTGCTTCCCGTGTTTGCTCTTCTGTTTGTTTGATAAACTCATGACTTTTTGGTTTATAGAATATCCATCTGCATACATGCATTTTCTTTGTTTTTACTGCAGCTACTTTAGTACTTACAATGTGACTGGAATGGTCAGGTAATCCTAGATCTACTACATCCACACTACAGTTTACTTTACCTGAATTTGTCAACACATCATCAATAGCTGTTGCTGACTGGTCTGGTAATCTTGTTGCACTAAATTGAAACTTTGAGTGATGCTTAAGAAAATATTACAGGTTGCATCAGTTTTCGGTGTATTTATATTTAAGTCTCCCCATATCAGGAAGTTGCCCTTTACAGTGGATATGATATCAAGAACCTGATTTAGTTTATACAAAAATATATTATGGGATTCTGGATATGGATCATAATATATGTAATAAACAGTTCCCAAGGTTTCTATATACAGATATATTTTACCACACAGACTGATACACACGAACACTGCACGAAGTACAAAGGCAGACTGAATTAAACATGGCGGCTCGTCAGAGCAGTTAATATTCCAAAGATTGTAATTTGTGTGGTTGATGTGACCTATCGATGCCACACAGCCCCCCCAATCGCAGTATGGAGTATGGCCTATGAGACCTGAGGGGTGGTCGTGTTGGTGTCAGAGTCAGCGTGAGTGGTGCGAGGCGGCAGGCGCATGACTGGAAGCTCAGAGTCCATCGAGTCGGCGTGCAGTCTGACTGGGATGGCAGAGGGCTGTTGGAGTCTACAAAGGCAGCCTTAAGCCTGTGTAGAGAAATGGTTTGCAGGCAATCTTCTGTCATAGTGTCGAACGTCATCTCACCCTTCCAGAGTACTTAAAAGGGGCTGAGGTAAGGGGGTTGTAAGGATTGTCTGACAGAGTCATCCCTGAGCATGATGTGTGAGCAAGAGCTGAGTGCGGTTGGCATGTAAGTGTCAGGTGGGGAATGACTGACAGGTGGGTGTAGCTGTCTGTTTCTAAAGTGTGCATGCATCATTCTGGTAAAGTCTGGGAAGGAGGGGGAATCCCCGGGATCTTGGGGGAGAATTAGTTCCCCAGGTAAAACCGGGTTTTCGCCGAAAACGTATTCAGAAATTGTCCCATGTAAATCTGGTTTAAAGGTAGAATGTAGGCTGAGCAACACCCAAGGAAGTGCCTCGGACCAGAGATGGTCGTGGCACCTGAGTGCAGTTTTAAGGGTGCGGTTCCATCATTCCACCCATTTAGCAGATCATCCACTTCACTTTTCACTTGTTGTTGTGCATATTCCAGCAAAATAAAACCTGAGTCCATTGTTTGAGGTAACTGCGTAACACTCGGTCATTACGGAGTTGCTAAAGTAGAGGTTATCTTTGTCAGAGATCATAGACCATTGCCCTTTAGCTGAGAAATAACTGATGGCAGAAGGTTGTGTTGGCCTGGTTATAAGAGCTGGACCTCCAAATCTTCATAAAGAATGTTCGGTGGTGTACCCATGGCGTCAGATGTGAAACCTGTTGAATCTATATGACCGGTGTGGAAGTCGCGGAAGACTTAGAACTTTTTTGTCCGGGGCACCAATATGGGATTCTGAATACGAATCATAGTATACATAATAAACAGTTCTCAAGTTTTCTGTATACACACATATTTTACCATAAAGACTGATACACATGAAGTACAAAGGCAAACTGAATTAAACATGGCGGCTCATCAGAGCAGTTAATATTCCAAAGATTGTAATTTGTATGGTCAATGTGACCTATCAACGCCATTATATTAGTGTCTCCACTAGATTATCAGCATAAACATAAGTAATTACTTTATTTACATTTGTATTGGTCCCTTAATTCCACTGCAGTTAACTCAAAATGCTTTTCTTCACTAACTGCACATAGATCTCTTCTAACATTACACGGATAGTTTTTTCCACATAGATACAGTCTCCACAATTTATACATGTTCTTATACATGCACAATTTGTAAGACATGAAGATTACATGATTAATTTCTGATTCTTTGCACTAATGTTCAGTGGTACAAGCAACATACCGTAGCCTTCTATGACCTTCAGTTCAACCTCTAATTATTTGTTTTTTAGACACTGAATACTTTGTTTTATGATTGTTAGTTTATTTTTACTACATTCAGCACTTTCTCTCCTCCTTGTTCAGTTGTCCTTTTGAATGAGTTTGATGTCTCTATCATTTCAAACATATTCATGTATTTCATTTTCAGAGGACATTTTATGTATATCAGTCCCTTCAGACCCTATCAGTTTCCCTTATTTCAAAGTTTTCTTTTACAAATATCCACAAGCATTTTACTAAAAGCCATTGTACCTAGCCTATTTAGGTGCATGCCATCCCTCCCCAGGCATGTTTTGCTCAGAAGTTTGTTTTATTGAAGTAACATTGCCCCAAGCTTGTCAGTCTGTTGCCCAATATTACTGTTTATTGCATTACTCTCTTATTTTCTGTATAAAAGTGTACTAATTACCAGTGTTGAGCCTGTGTACATACTTTAGCTGAGAAAATTAAATTTTGTGCTTTGTTTACAATTTCTTCCTGGCTGCTGCTATGAATAGAATTTGTCCCAAAATGAATTTTAAATCATGGTTTAAATAGAGTATGAAAGACTTTTTTGATAGGCAGCTCCTACTCTGTAGCTGAATAGTTTAACAGAGACTGTTAAGCCACTTAAGTAAAACTTGCTAGATTTCTGTTTTGACAGCACTTGGTCACAAAAGTCAAGATCAGGTATTTTGTGTATGATAATTTTATTAATAGTGCATACCAATGGTTCACTCTGATTCTGTAAATATTAGCTGTTCCAGTTTGCCACATTGTAATCACCTGTTTTGACAATTTCCCGACAAATGATCAGGATAATAAGTATTATATTCAAACGTTTTATGTTTAACTTTCAAACATGGTCAACACCCGCAAGAATCATCTCATTTTCTGCGTCTATGGAATGAAAAGTGAATCTAATCTAATCTTTGAACTTTTCTCAGGATCATTTATATTTTTGTAGTTGGCAAGTTTTGTGTTAACAATATTTTGAAAATGTCTGCACATTTGCTGTGATCACATGCCAGGGTGAACAAAAATATCACAATTTGGAACCACCACATTTTCAATATTGAGATACCATATTGTTATAACCTTTAATCACTACTAAAGTGCGTGGAGATACAAAAGTAGAAACACTAGCGGGTTACATGTTACTAACTCCGTATCTGTCATTCGACTGACGGGCCGTGACATGCGGCCGGCGCCGTTCATAACCAGGTGGCGCTCCCGCGCTCGGCCGAGCTGCGAAGCGCCTCTATCGCCGTGTTCGCGTACTAACGTAGCGGCACTTTTGAATGTCGTGGCACTGTCACAACACTTTTCCCCCCTTGAAAAAAAACGCTCACTTTCGTGGAGACACGGACAGTGCGGAGACATCCATGGCCTCTTGGGAGGTCCCGAGAAGATCCCGCGGAGAAACACAAGAGTATGGTCGAAAATGTCCAGGACGGAAGCTGGCGCGTGGAACGTGCCTCCTGGACGAGATGATGGGTGAAAACTCCGGAGCAGTATCCATAGGTGTCGTGGACCTGGGGGTGTGCTCCAGCGAGATGGGTCCCGGAGAAGGCGGCGTCGCGACTGGGGCCGGTTCCGGCGTACTCGGAAGCGGTAGCGACGGCGGCGGCAGCAACACGCCCAGAAGATCGGCAGCAGCGACAGGACTGGCTTCTCGGGCTGGTGGAGACGAAAAAAGGGGCGGTGGTACCGGCGTGGCCACCACTCGTGGGCGCATCTGGTCGTAATGGCGAACAACCATGCCGTCGTCCGTACGTATTTCACAAAGCCGGCGGCCGCGAAGAGCCTGGACCACCCCTGGAATCCATTTAGGGCGAGATCCATACCCCCGTGCCCACACGTCGGCGCCCACCTGGTATTTTCCCGCACTAGGGGACACAGTACAAGGCCTGACAGGGTGAAGCAGATGCAGTAGGGTGCGCGGTTGGCGGCCATGCAAGAGTTCAGCAGGGCTGCGATCACCCAGAGGCGTGAAGCGATAAGAACTCAGAAATTGCAACAGAGCGTCATCTGTGGAAAAATCACTAAGGAATTTTTTCATTTGGCTTTTGAAAGTGCGGACAAGGTGCTCGACCTCCCCATTCGATTGCGGATGGAAGGGCGGTGCTGTAACATGATGAATCCCTTGTCCAGTACAAAAATCACGGAAGGCCTGCGAAGAGAACTGAGGGCCATTGTCCGTGACAATCGTGGATGGAAGACCTTCTAGCGCAAAGATTTTTGACAAAGCCAGCGTCGTCGCCGCAGTGGTGGGCGACGGACAGCGAACAACAAACGGAAACTTCGAGAAGGCGTCAATCAACAGTAGCCAATAAGTGCCGAGGAAGGGGCCGGCAAAGTCAGCGTGCACCCGTTCCCACGGCTGCGCCGGATCAGGCCACGGAGAGGGCAGAGTACGAGGCGCAGCCAGTTGTTGAACACACTGATCACACGCAGCGACCATGTGGGCGATGTCCGAATCGATACCGGGCCAATAAACGTGCCTGCGGGCCAGGGACTTAGTCCGAGAAATCCCCCAATGGCCCCCATGCAATAGTTTGAGAACAGCTTTGCGAAGAGAGGCGGGCACCACAACCCGTGGAGATGCGCCATCCGTGGCCAGAAGAACAACACCCTCACGAACAGACAGACGAAGGCGCAAGGCATGGTAGTTGCGAAGGGGATCCGACGCCCGGCCCTTGGTCCTGTCCGGCCAACCACGCTGAACAAAACTGATGACCTGACGCAGGACCGGATCCCGCGCAGTAGCCGACGCGACCTGCGAACCTGTAAGTGGAAAACCCTCGACCGCACGACGTTCTTCCTCATCAATGTGGAAACAGAGGAGTTCATCGCGATCGAAAACCGGGTCGGGGCCCATCGGCAAACGCGACAACGCGTCAGCGTTGGCGTGCTGGGCCGTGGGGCGATAGTGAATCTCATAGTGAAAACGAGACAAGTATAAGGCCCAACGTTGCAGGCGGTGAGCTGCCTTATCCGGAAGCGACGCCGAGGGGCTGAACAGAGAGACCAGCGGCTTGTGGTCGGTGATGAGGTGAAACTTAGAACCATACAAAAAAACGCTGAACTTTTTCAGGGCATAAATGATAGCGAGCGCCTCCTTTTCTATTTGAGAGTAACGCCGTTGGGCATCGTTGAGGGTCTTGGAAGCGTAGGCGATGGGTCGTTCCGACCCATCCTCATACCGATGGGCGAGAACAGCCCCTAGGCCATACTGTGACGCGTCAGTCGCCAGAACCAAGTGCTGACCCGGACGGAATGTGGCAAGACAAGGCGCCGACTGCAAATGAGCCTTCAGGCGGACAAAAGCCTGCTCACACTCGGCGGTCCAACAGAAAGGAACGTTTTTGCGTAACAGCTGATGCAGAGGATGAGCCACCGCCGCCGCGGAGGGAATGAATTTGTGATAATAAGCAACCTTGCCTAGAAACGCCTGAAGTTCTTTGACCGTAGACGGCCGGGGTAGAGCGGTAATGGCCGCAACGTGCTGTCGTAGAGGGCGTATACCCTCACGGGACAAGTGGAAACCAAGATACACAATGGAGGATTGGAAGAACTGAGACTTGTCCAGATTGCACTTCAACCCTGCCGAATGCAGAACCCGAAACAGTGAACGCAAATTGCGAAGGTGCTCCTCAGTGGAGGCCCCCGTGACAACAATGTCATCCAGGTAGTTGATGCAGCCGGGAACGGAAGCCGTGAGCTGTTCCAAAAACCGCTGAAAAATGGCCGGCGTGCTAGCGACGCCAAATGGTAACCGCTGGTACTGATACAACCCACAAGGAGTGTTGATGACGAGAAATTCCTTGGAAGATGCATCCAACGGCAACTGATGGTACGCCTCCGATAAGTCAAGTTTGGAAAAGAACTGGCCCCCAGCGAGCTTGGTAAATAACTCCTCAGGACGGGGAAGAGGATAAGTGTCAATGAGGCTTTGAGCGTTGACAGTGGCTTTAAAATCACCACACAATCGCAGACTCCCGTTTGGTTTAGAAACCACCACGATGGGCGATGCCCATTCGCTGGAGGTAACAGGAAGGAGAATCCCCGAAGCTGTTAACCTGTCTATCTCAGCTTTGACAGGCGCACGCAACGCCATTGGAATAGGGCGTGCCCGGAAAAACTTAGGGCGAGCCGTAGGTTTAAGAGTAATGTGGGCTTCAAACTCCTTGGCACGACCCAGACCAGCAGAGAACACGGACGAGAATTCAGAACACAAGCCATCCAGCTGTGGATACGGAATGTCCTCAGATATGAGGTGCACATCATCATCAATGGAAAACCCGAACAACTGGAAAGCATCATAACCGAACAGGTTTTCAGTGCCCGCATGATCCACCACATAAAACGTGAGGGGCCTAACAACAGACTTTTGTAGGCAGTGGAAGCATCAAACTGGCCAACAATAGGAATTTTCTGCTTATTATAAGTTCGTAGATTTCGCGTAACGGGAGACAAGGGAGGGGAGCCCAACTCCAAATACGTGCGAGAATTAATGAGAGTTACTGCAGAGCCAGTGTTCACTTGCATGCGAATGTCTTTATCCAGAACACGAACAGTAACAAACAACTTATTCGTTTGAGAAAGCACACAGTTAACATCCATGTCTGATGCCTCGTCCTCGTCGACAGGAACTTTAGGGGACTGACACACAGAAGCAATGTGGCCTCTTTTCCTACATGAATTACACGTGGCCCAACGTTTTGGACACGCGGCTCTGTCATGCTGTACGAAACGACGTGGACAAGAAGGAAGGGCGGAACGAACCTGCTTCTGTGGTTGCTGTTTTCGCTGCGAGCGTGGCGGCCCAACGCGACGTTGTTGACGCGAGTGCACCGCCGCCACATCGTCGTTTCCCTGTGAAACAGGCACATTGTCTGCGTCGAAAGTGGTCTGGACAGCGCCTACATCACACCACGCGTCTATTTGCGCACCAGCAGCGTGAGACACTTCAAAGGATTGAGCGATGCTGAGAACTTCCGACAACGACGGGTTTGGCAATTGTAAGGCACGTTGCCGAACTTCTTTATCAGGAGCAAGCCGTAAAATAGCGTCCCGAACCATTGAATCAGCGTAAGACTCATGATGAGTGTCCGTGACAAACTGACATTTCTGACTCAGACCGTGGAGTTCCGCCGCCCAAGCCCGGTAAGATTGATGGGGCTGTTTACGACACCGGTAGAATGCCACGCGGGCGGCAACGACATGGGTGTTTTTTCGGTAATAGTTAGACAATAAGTCACACATTTCTTGGAAGGACAGAGAGGCAGGTTCCCGCAGAGGGGCTAACTGAGATAGCAGCTGATAGATCCGTGGGGAAATCCAAGATAGAAATAACGACTTACACATAGGAGCGTCGACAACGCCGAAAGCCAAGAAGTGTTGCCGCAAACGCTTCTCATAATCCTCCCAGTCTTCAGCGGCCTCGTCATAAGGAGGGAACGGAGGCGGAGAAGAGGAAGACAGACGATGAGTAAGCGACGTCGACAACGCCTGAATAGCAGCCGTCAGCTGTGTTTGTTGTTCAATAAGCGCTTGCATAAGCTGTTCCATGTCTGCCCCGACACGAACACACAAGTCCACAACGCAGGAAAAAAAATATCCGACCTCGTTGCCAAAAAGTGTTATAACCTTTAATCACTACTAGAGTGCGTGGAGATACAAAAGTAGAAACACTAGCGGGTTACATGTTACTAACTCCGTATCTGTCATTCGACTGACGGGCCGTGACATGCGGCCGGCGCCGTTCATAACCAGGTGGCGCTCCCGCGCTCGGCCGAGCTGCGGAGCGCCTCTATCGCCGTGTTCGCGTACTAACGTAGCGGCACTTTTGAATGTCGTGGCACTGTCACAACACATATCAAGAAATTTATTTCTGTTATCTTGTCAGACAAATCAATTCCATGTTTTTCCTTTTGCTTTTTTGTCACTCTTCCCCAGCTACATTTATTTATGGATTTTCCAAGTGATACGTTCTCTGCATCTTTTCTGCTGCAACTTGTGCATGCTAATATTCACAATTTTCTGTAGCACTTGGCAATGAATTTCCATGTACACAGTATGCTGAGTCACTTGCTAGCTGATAATTTGATTTTTTCAAGGATTTAATCTCCTTTCTGAGAGATCCAGTTTTATTGTTTCATCTCTAGGCTTTACTGTACACAATAGTTCAGTTGTTTCACACTGTAAACTCTCAGAGCAAACCAAGGAAAATCACCACTTATGAATTTTAAACACATTTTTTGTCAAAATGAAACAATGGAAACACCAGGTAGAATTATCAACAATAAAGGAAAAGACAGATGACTACTTGCCATAAAGATGACATGTTAGGTTTGCAGACACGCACAATAGTAAAGACACTTACATGAAGCTTCCGGGAACAGCCATCATCAGTAAAAGAGAGGCACGCACGATTCATACACACAGGCAAGCACACCTCAGGCACACATATCCACAAGCTCCAGCTTTCCAGGCGAGAATGCAAGTATCATGTGGAATGCAAGCGACAATCTGGAGGGGGAAGAGAATGGTAAGGGACAGTACTCTATGGTTGGGGAGAGAGACAAATGCTGTCTGGTAGAGTGGCAGGGATTAGAATGCCCACAGATACAGCCTCAGATGTTTGTGAGGCAGGGAAGAAAAGTAGAAAACAAGAAGAGGAGCAGGAAAAGACAGGCAGATATATTGGCAGTGGGTGGCAAATAAACAACATGGGAGATTATAATGGAGGGGAAATGGTAGGACAGAGGGTACAAATTGTTGGGTTGAGGGTGTGGGGACAATCTGTTACTGTAGGTTGAAGCCGGGATAATCATGGGAGTGGAGAATGTGTAGTGAACATAACTCATATCTGCACATTCAGAATAGCTGGTGGGGGAGGGAAGGATACAGATGGTTTAGGTTGTGAAGGAGCCATTGAAATAGAGTATGTTAGGTACAGCTTCATGTCGTGCCACAAGATGGCCTACTTTGCTCTTGGCCACAGTTTGGATGTGGCCATTGATCCTGGTGGACAGCTGGTTGGTAGTCATACCAATATAACAATGTGTGCAATGATTGCAGCAGAAATGGTAAATGACAAGGCTGCTTTCACAGGTGGCCCAACCCCTGATGGCGTAGAATAAATCTCTGACAGGAATGTAATATGAAATGCTGGGTGGGTGGTTTGGGCAGGTGTTGCACATGGGTCTTCCACAGTGAAGTAATCCTTGTGGTAAGGCATTGGGATTGGGAGTGGTGTAGGGATGGACTAGAGTGTTGTGGGGGTTGGGTGGCTGACAGAACATTACTTAATTAGGGATTGAAACTATCTCAGGTAGGATTCCCCTCATTTCATGGCATGATGATAGGTAACTAAGCCCTGGCAAAGGATGTGGTTAAGTTGTTCCAGTCCAGGGTAGTACTGGGTGATGAAGGGACATTCCTTTGTAGCTGGTGCTTGGGGTGGTGGGATGATTGCGGGATGTGAGGGGAAATGGCATGGGAGAGCTGTTAGCAGACTGGGCTGGGTGATAGTTATTGTCTGTGAAGGCCTTGGTGGTGTAACAATCTCTTCGGATCATTAGCACTTAACTTAAATTTGTATTTGCCTGGTTCATTGACGATTGATAAGAGCATTACTAAAGTTTCAAGCTTGACAAAATTACTTATTGACATTAGTGGACAACCAAACTGCACAGACTCCTGAGATAAACATTGACTGACTGACCTTCTCGCAACCTCACTACATTGCTTTATATACAAATTTAACAATTGTAACCATTGTTAACTTATTACAAAATATAACTTACAATTAAAAACAGACTGATGACCTGAGCAGTTAAGTCCCATAAGATTTCACACACACAATTAAAAACAATTTCATCTAAAGTAACTGATTTTACATTTGTACACATTATAACTTATAATGTAAAATAACATATTATATTTATCATCATCTTTGGTTTTACATGTGAAAATTAATTCACAATCATGAAGATTAGATGGGTAGATCACATAACTAATGAGGAGGTGTTGAATAGGATTGGGGAGAAGAGAAGTTTGTGGCACAACTTGACAAGAAGAGGGGACCGGTTGGTAGGACATGTTCTGAGGCATCAAGGGATCACTTATTTAGTATTGGAGGGCAGTGTGGAGGGTAAAAATCGTAGAGGGAGACCACGAGATGAATACACTAAACAGATTCAGAAGGATGTAGGTTGCAGTAGGTACTGGGAGATGAAGAAGCTTGCACAGGATAGAGTAGCATGGAGAGTTGCATCAAACCAGTCTCAGGACTGAAGACCGCAACAACAACAACATTGAAACAAAGGCAATTTTCACTGCAGCAGAATCTTCTCATCAAATTTCAATCTCCAACTTTCTCCTCCAAATGCAAAAATATTTTGCTGATACCAACCAACATAGGGACAAACAATTATCATAATAAAATAAGGAAAATCAGCACTCGCACGGATAGCTACAGGTGTCCATTTTTTCTGCATGCTGTTCGAGATTGGAATAACAAAGAATTATAATGAAGGTGTTCAATGAACCCTCTGCCAGGCACTTGTGTGTGATTTGCAGAGTATCAATGTAGATGTATTTCCAATTAATTCTCACACTTATTCATTTGCATGAAACTTTCATTGTCTTGTTTAATTTGTTCTTCTGGAGCCATACTAAAATTTATGATTTTGCCACTCTGGAAGGTTGCATTGTTGCCACCACAGTGCCTGTGTTAATGCCCGAGTCACATTAGGGCACAGAAAATCAATTACTTTTTAATAAAGACAGGGAATGTAACATCAACAGACTAATTAGGGTACTTGTGGCACTAAACGATTGGGAAGATTTGCTAAATTTGTGATCCCTTTATGCCTCAGAACATGTCCTACCAACCGGTCCCCTCTTCTTGTCAAGTTGTGCCACAAACTCCTCTTCTCCCCAATTCTGTTCAGTACCTCCTCAATAGTTATGTGATCTACCCATCTAATCTTCAGCATTCTTCTGTAGCACCACATTTCAAAAGCTTAAATTATCTTCTTGTCCAAACTATTTATCGTCCATGTTTCACTTCCATACATGGCTACAGTCCATACAAATACTTTCAGAAATGACTTCCTGACACTTAAATCTATACTCAATGTTAACAAATTTCTCTTCTTCAGAAACACTTTCCTTGCCATTGCCAGTCTACATTTTATATCCTCTCTACTTCGACCATCATCAGTTATTTTGCTCCCCAAATAGCAAAACTCCTTTACTACTTTAAGTGTCTCATTTCCTAATCTACTTCCCTCAGCATCACCCGACTTAATTCGACTACATTCCATTATACTTGTTTTGCTTTTGTTGATGTTCATCTTATATCCTCCTTTCAAGACACTGTCCATTCCATTCAACTGCTCTTCCAAGTCCTTTGCTGTCTCTGACAGAATTCCAATGTCATCGGCGAACCTCAACGTTTTTATTTCTTCTCCATGGACTGTAATACCTACTCCGAATTTTTCTTTTGTTTCCTTCACTGTTTGCTCAATATACAGATTGAATAACATCGGGGACAGGCTACAACCCTGTCTCACTACCTTCCCAACCGCTGCTTCCCTTTCATGCCCCTCGACTCTTATAACAGCCATCTGGTTTCTGTACAAATTGTAAATAGCCTCTCGCTCCCTGTATTTTACCCCGGCCATCTTTAAAATTTGAAAGAGAGTATTCAAGTCAACATTGTCAAAAGCTTTCTCTAAGTTTACAAATGCTAGAAACGTAGGTTTACCTTTCCTTAATCTATTTTCTAAGATAAGTCGTAGGGTGAGTATTGCCTCACGTATTCCAACATTTCTGCGGAATCCAAACTGATCTTCCCCGAGGTCGGCTTCTACCAGTTTTTCCATTTGTCTGTAAAGAATTCGCGTTAGTATTTTGCAGCTGTGACTTATTAAACTGATCAGTAATTTTCACATCTGTCAACACCTGCTTTCTTTGGGATTGGAATTCTTATACTATTCTTGAAGTCTGAGGGTATTTCACCTGTTTCATACACTTGCTCATCAGATGGTAGAGGTTTGTCAGGACTGGCTCTCTCAAGGCCGCCAGTAGTTCCAATGGAATGTTGTTTACTCCCGGGGCCTTGTTTCGACTCAGGTCTTTCAGTGCTCTGTCAAACTCTTCACACAGTATCGTATCTCCCATTTCATCTTCATCTACATCCTCTTCCACTTCCATAATATTGTCCTCAAGTACATCACCCTTGTATATACCCTCTATATACTCCTTCCACCTTTCTGCTTTCCCTTCTTTGCTTAGAAATGGGTTTCCATCTGAGCTCTTGATATTCATACGAGTGATTCTCTTCTCTCCAAAGGTCTCTTTAATTTTCCTGTAGGCAGTATCTATCTTACCCCTAGTTAGATAAGCCTCTACATCCTTACATTTGTCCTCTAGCCATCCCTGCTTAGCCATTTTGCACTTCCTATCGATCTCAGTTTTGATGAGTTTGTATTCCTTTTTGCCTTCTTCATTTAGTGCATTTTTATATTTTCTTCTTTCATCAATTAAATTCAATATTTCTTCTGTTACCCAAGGATTTCTTCTAGCCCTTGTCTTTGTACCTACTTGATCCTCTGCTGCCTTCACTACTTCATCCCTCAGAGCTACCCATTTTTCTTCTACTGTATTTCTTTCCCCCATTCCTGTCAATTGTTCCTTTATGCTCTCCCTGAAACTCTGTACAACCTCAGGTTTAGTCAGTTTATCCAGGTCCCATCTCCTTAAATTCCCACCTTTTTGCAGTTTCTTCAGTTTTAATCTACAGTTCATAACCAATAGATTGTGGTCAGAGTCCACATCCGCCCCTGGAAATGTCTTACAATTTAAAACCTGGTTCCTAAATCTCTGTCTTACCATTATATAATCTATCTGATACCTTCTAGTATCTCCAGGAGTCTTCCATGTATACAACCTTCTTTTATGATTCTTGAACGAAGTGTTAGCTATGATTAAGTTATGCTCTGTGCAAAATTCTACCAGACGGTTTCCTCTTGCACTTCTCTCCCCCAATCCATATTCACCCACTATGTTTCCCTCTCTCCCTTTTCCTACTTTCGAATTCCAATCACCCATGACTATTAAATTTTTGTCTCCCTTCACTACCTGAATAATTTCTTTTATCTCATTGTACATTTCATCAATTTCTTCATCATCTGCAGAGCCAGTTGGCATATAAACTTGAACTATTGTAGTAGGCATGGGCTTTATGTCTATCTTGGCCACAATAATGCGTTCACTGTGCTGTTTGTAGTAGCTTACCCGCACTCCTATTTTTTAATTCATTATTAAACCTACTCCTGCATTACCCCTATTTTATTTTGTATTTATAACCCTGTATTCACCTGACCAAAAGTCTTGTTCCTCCTGCCACCAAACTTAACTAATTCCCACTATATCTAACTTTAACCTATCCATTTCCCTTTTTAAATTTTCTAACCTACCTGCCCGATTAAGGGATCTGACATTCCACACTCCAGTCCGTAGAACGCCAGTTTTCTTTCTCCTGATAATGACGTCCTCTTGAGTAGTCCCCACCCAGAGATCCGAATGGGGACTATTTTACCTCTGGAATATTTTACCCAAGAGGACGCCATCATCATTTAACCATACAGTAAAGCTGCATGCCCTCGGGAAAAATTACGGCTGTAGTTTCCCCTTGCTTTCAGCCGTTCGCAGTACCAGCATAGCAAGGCCATTTTGCTTAGTGTTACAAGGCCAGATCAGTCAATCATCCAGACTGTTGCCCGTGCAACTACTGAAAAGGCTGCTGCCCCTCTTCAGGAACCACACGTTTGTCTGGCCTCTCAACAGATACCCCTCCGTTGTGGCTGCACCTACGATACGGCCATCTGTATCGCTGAGGCATGCAAGCCTCTCCACCAATGGCAAGGTCCATGGTTCATGGAGGTAGGGATTTTACCTTGATTTCATAATTAGTGACTGTATAGATTTTAATGCTAACATTTGTTCGAAATATACACACTGTACTTCACCAGATTACATAAATGAAATACCAGAATTTTGTAAACTAGGATAGTGTAACTAACAAGAGCATAATTTAAAAGCACCATTAATTACAGTGTATTACATAAAAATAAATAATGTATCAAATTACATCACTGGGTTATTTTCATCATGGCAGCAACACCAGCAACCGTTATGAAATTGTCTCAAATTGACTGTGGGCTATTTTTCATTCGGTACATAACTGGATGATAATTGTTATTTTCTTTTGAATCGGACTGAGGTTTTATGTGTTAGCTAATTTACCAGTTGCAGTTATGGTAATCAGAGGCATCAGTTATTTATGCCAACATTTCTACAGCCTCTTAATATTTTTTGCCAAATATTTGTTACTTCAGTTTCATGATATGCTATTCAATTTGGAGTATGTATATACACTCCTGGAAATTGAAATAAGAACACCGTGAATTCATTGTCCCAGGAAGGGGAAACTTTATTGACACATTCCTGGGGTCAGATACATCACATGATCACACTGACAGAACCACAGGCACATAGACACAGGCAACAGAGCATGCACAATGTCGGCACTAGTACAGTGTATATCCACCTTTCGCAGCAATGCAGGCTGCTATTCTCCCATGGAGACGATCGTAGAGATGCTGGATGTAGTCCTGTGGAACGGCTTGCCATGCCATTTCCACCTGGCGCCTCAGTTGGACCAGCGTTCGTGCTGGACGTGCAGACCGCGTGAGACGACGCTTCATCCAGTCCCAAACATGCTCAATGGGGGACAGATCCGGAGATCTTGCTGGCCAGCGTAGTTGACTTACACCTTCTAGAGCACGTTGGGTGGCACGGGATACATGCGGACGTGCATTGTCCTGTTGGAACAGCAAGTTCCCTTGCCGGTCTAGGAATGGTAGAACGATGGGTTCGATGACGGTTTGGATGTACCGTGCACTATTCAGTGTCCCCTCGACGATCACCAGTGGTGTACGGCCAGTGTAGGAGATCGCTCCCCACACCATGATGCCGGGTGTTGGCCCTGTGTGCCTCGGTCGTATGCAGTCCTGATTGTGGCGCTCACCTGCACGGCGCCAAACACGCATACGACCATCATTGGCACCAAGGCAGAAGCGACTCTCATCGCTGAAGACGACACGTCTCCATTCGTCCCTCCATTCACGCCTGTCGCGACACCACTGGAGGCGGGCTGCACGATGTTGGGGCGTGAGCGGATACCCCAGGAGCAACAGTGTCCCTAATTTGCTGGGAAGTGGCGGTGCAGTCCCCTACGGCACTGCGTAGGATCCTACGGTCTTGGCGTGCATCCGTGCGTCGCTGCGGTCCGGTCCCAGGTCGACGGGCACGTGCACCTTCCGCCGACCACTGGCGACAACATCGATGTACTGTGGAGACCTCACGCCCCACGTGTTGAGCAATTCGGCAGTACGTCCACCCGGCCTCCCGCATGCCCACTATACGCACTCGCTCGAAGTCCGTCAACTGCACATACGGTTCACGTCTACGCTGTCGCGGCATGCTACCAGTGTTAAAGACTGCGATGGAGCTCCGTATGCCACGGCAAACTGGCTGACACTGACGGCGGCGGTGCACAAATGCTGCGCAGCCAGCGCCATTCGACGGCCAACACCGCGGTTCCTGGTGTGTCCGCTGTGCCGTGCGTGTGACCATTGCTTGTACAGCCCTCTCGCAGTGTCCGGAGCAAGTATGGTGGGTCTGACACACCGGTGTCAATGTGTTCTTTTTTCCATTTCCAGGAGTGTATTTTTTGTTAATGACAACCATCTATTAACAATCGCAAGAATTTACGTCGTTCCAGACTATTCTATATGTATTTACAAAGAAAAATAGGTTTTTTGGGCAAACTGAACTGAACAATACTAATAAAAATACACACAAAAGGCCCTAGGAAGCACTGAATCGAATGATAAATACATGGAGGCATGTAAAAAAAGGTGGTATCAGACAGTTCATAATGATTTTGGAGAAGGCCATAACATTATAGTAGGACTCTCAGCATACTGAGCAAGGGAGTATGACAGGATACACTTGGGGTTCCAGGCTGTATGGGAGAGATCTTTTAATGTGAAAGGAATGACAGCCGTCAAAACACAGGTACTGTTGGTTATGGGTTTAATGTTGGCAGAGGTGTGAATGGAGCCATCAGAGAGGAGGTGGTCAACATTTAGGGAAGTGATGTGGTGGGTTGATGAGGACCACTTGGAGCGGCTGGGAGAGAGGGTGTTGTGATTGTCAAGGAATGGAGATAGGGTGTCTTGGCCCTGAGTCTAGATCATGAAGATATCATGAATGAATCTGAACCACATGAGGGGTTTGGTGCTTTGGCAGGCTAGAAGGGTCTCCTGTAGATGGCCCTTAAAAAGGTTTCATAGAGGGTGGCGTGCAGGTGCCCATGGCCGTACTGCGGATTTGTTTATATACCTTCCATTCAAATGAGAAGTAGTTGTGGATTAGGGTAATGTTAGTAAGGTGTATGAGAAAAGAGGTAGTGGGTTTGGAGTCCGAAGGACGTTGAGAATGGTAGTGTTAAATAGCAGTAAGACCATGAGCATGAGAGATTTTGGTGTACAGGGAGTTGGCATCAGCAGTGACAAGTAGGGATACAGGAGGTAAATGGGTGGGGATGTTGGAGAGTCAGTGAAAGAAGTGGTTGGTATCTTTGATGTGGGAGGCTAGATTACAGGCAATAGGTAGGAGGTAATCATCAATTAGGGCCAAAATTCGTCCAGTGGGGACACAATAACCAGCCACAATGGGGCATCCAGGATTGTTGGATTTGTGGATTTTGGGGAGCATGTAGAAGGTTGTCATACTGGTCAAGAGGGAAATGGATTCAGGGAAGATGGGCTGGGAAGGGCCTAAGTCTTTAAGCAGGCATTGCAAGATGTATTGGACTTACAGGATGGGATCACTGTTGTGGAGTGTATATGTGGAGGAGTCAGATAATTGATGGAGCCTTACTGCCAAATTGTCACTGTGATTCACTATAACTGTGGTTGAACCTTTTTTCAGCAGGTAGGACAATTAGGTCAGGATTTGTTTTGAGGTTGTGTGTCTTCAGTCTTTCTACTGCTGAAAAGTTTGTGTTGTGAAGAAGGGACCTGGGGAAGAAAGGTGTGGCTAATTTGGTGTTAAGGAATTCCTGGAGAGTGAGCAGCAGGTGATTAGGTAGGAGAGGGGGAGGATCACAGTAGTAGTAGTACTAGTTGTAGTAGCTTCAGTCATCCATAGATATCTTTTTACAATGATATAGGACAAGTCAAAGTATTTACAAATTTAGATCAATTTAAAATAAGCTAATTCGTATACACATATATTTACAGACTTCTAGTTAGAGACAATCATTAGATTTATTCCTTGTATGCAATACTTTTTTTTTTACAAATAACTTATTAAATAATGTAATGCCATGTTGTTCACTCATATCTCACTATCAGTCTCTGCACACACTATACACACATTGTTTTATAATACTTCACTCACTACACACACACACACACACACACACACACACACACATATACACATTGGTGTACTCTGGGCAATTTTCTGTACCGCAACTTACCATTTGCTATCCTGAAAAACTGAATCAGCATCCCTTCATAATGAGTGAGATGTTGAGCTCAGGAAGAGGAACAGGTGTTAGTATTGTGCTATGCATAGCTTAGGGGTAACTATTTCTAGAAAGGGAAAAAAGAAGGAAAAAGACATAAAGTGAAGGTGTTATGTGGAATGTTGGATATTTCATAATCATTATTATTATTAATATTATTTCTCTTTCCTGTCTCAGACATTATGTCTGGTTAAAAATGGAAAGTGACTTGGACCTTGGTCAAGCGTGACTTCCTTTTAACTGTATGGTATATGTTACATTGCATTTAGGAACTTTCGGGTAATTGAACATGTATCAATAATTACAGATTTCTGTAGTTGTATATGTACGTTTGGATGTAGCTGTATTGCATTGATGTACTGGTGGATATTGTGTGGTATGACTCCTGTAGTTGATAGTATAATTGGTATAATGTTAACTTTATTCTGATGCCACATGTCTTTGACTTCCTCAGCCAGTTGGATGTATTTTTCAGTTTTTTCTCCTGTTTTCTTCTGTATATTTGTTGTATTGGGTATGGATATTTCGATTAGTTGTGTTAATTTCTTCTTTTTATTGGTGAGTATGATGTCAGGTTTGTTATGTCGTGTTGTTTTATCTGTTATAATGGTTTTGTTCCAGTATAATTTGTATTCATCATTCTCCAGTACATTTTGTGGTGCATACATGTATGTGGGAACGTGTTGTTTTATTAGTTTATGTTGTATGGCAAGTTGTTGATGTATTATTTTTGCTACATTGTCATGTCTTCTGGGGTTTTCTGTATTTGCTAGTATTGTACATCCGCTTGTAATGTGATCTACTATTTCTATTTGTTGTTTGCAAAGTCTGCATTTATCTGTTGTGGTATTGGGATCTTTAATAATATGCTTGCTGTAATATCTGGTGTTTATTGTTTGATCCTGTATTGCAATCATGAATCCTTCTGTCTCACTGTATATATTGCCTTTTCTTAGCCATGTGTTGGATGCGTCTTGATCAATGTGTGGCTGTGTTCGATGATACGGGTGCTTGCCATGTAGTGTTTTCATTTTCCAATTTACTTTCTTCATATCTGTTGATGTTAAGTGATCTAAAGGGTTGTAGAAGTGGTTATGAAATTGCAATGGTGTAGCCGATGTATTTATATGAGTGATTGCTTTGTGTATTTTGCTAGTTTCTGCTCGTTCTATAAAGAATTTTCTTAAATTGTCTACCTGTCCATAATGTAGGTTTTTTATGTCGATAAATCCCCTTCCTCCTTTCTTTCTGCTTAATGTGAATCTTTCTGTTGCTGAATGTATGTGATGTATTCTATATTTGTGGCATTGTGATCATGTAAGTGTATTGAGTGCTTCTAGGTCTGTGTTACTCCATTTCACTACTCCAAATGAGTAGGTCAATATTGGTATAGCATAGGCATTTATAGCTTTTGTCTTGTTTTCAGTATTTTTGTTAGTCTTTGTCCAAATTTTTCTTTTAGTTCTTCTTTAATATTTGTATTATCTATTCCTATTTTTTGTCTGTATCGTAGATATTTATAAGCATCTGTTTTTTCCATCGCTTCTATGCAGTCGCTGTGGTTATCCAATATGTAATCTTCTTGTTTAGAGTGTTTTCCCTTGACTATGCTGTTTTTCTTACATTTGTCTGCCCCAAAAGCCATATTTATATCATTGCTGAATACTTCTGTTATCTTTAGTAATTGGTTGAGTTGTTGATTTGTTGCTGCCAGTAGTTTTAGATCATCCATGTATAGCAAATGAGTGATTTTGTGTTGGTATGTTCCAGTAATATTGTATCCATAATTTGTATTAGTTAGCATGTTGGATAGTGGGTTCAGAGCAAGGCAGAACCAGAAAGGACTTAATGAGTCTCGCTGATATATTCCACGCTTAATCTGTATTGGCTGTGATGTGATATTATTTGAATTTGTTTGGATATTAAGTGTGGTTTTCCAGTTTTTCATTACTATGTTTAGGAACTGTATCAATTTAGGATCTACTTTGTATATTTCCAATATTTGTAGTAACCATGAGTGGGGTACACTATCAAAAGTTTTTTGGTAATCAATGTATGCGTAGTGTAGCGACTTTTGTTTAGTTTTAGCTTGATATGTCACCTCTGCATCTATTATCAGTTGCTCGTTACATCCTTGTGCTCCTTTGCAACAGCCCTTTTGTTCCTCATTTATAATTTTGTTCTGTGTTTGTATGTGTCATTAATTTCCGTGTAATGACTGAAGTTAATATTTTGTATATTGTTGGTAGGCATGTTAGGGGGTGATATTTAGCTGGGGTTGCTGTGTCTGCTTGATCTTTAGGTTTCAGATACATTATTCCATGTGTAAATGTATCAGGGAATGTGTATGGGTCTGCAATGTATGTTAAATAATTTATCTAAAAACAAAGATGATGTGACTTACCAAACAAAAGTCCTGGCTGGTTGATAGACACACAAACATACACACAAAATTCAAGCTTTCACAACCAATGGTTCCTTCATCAGGAAAGAGGGAAGGAGAGGGAAAGACGAAAGGATGTGGGTTTTAAGGGAGAGGGTAAGGAGTCATTCCAATCCCGGGAGCGGAAAGACTTACCTTAGGGGGAAAAAAGGACAGGTATACATTCGCATACACACACATATCCATCAGCACATACACAGCCACAAGCAGACATTTCAGATGTCTGTATTTGTGTCTTTGTATTCTATATATGTCAGCTGAAATTTTTCTTCTATACCTAACATGTGTGTCACTTCGTGTTCTATTTGTGCTTGTTCTGGTGGCTGTCTGAAGATTTTGTTTTCCTCTTATTGTTTAATTGATGTGTATTGTTCTTTGTTTGTTTGCTCTGGGATGTTTGAGTCCATTACTGTATTTTCTTCTTCTTCTGATTCACATTATTTCGTTCCAGTATTTGTTGTACTTGTTGTTTGAGGTTTTATAATTCTGACTGGGTTATCCTGTTATTTTTTATTATTACAAGGATCTGATCAGCTAGTCGTTGTTCTGTTAAAAATTTTAATTCTGGGTATCTGGTAATAAATTTTGTGTACACTTGTGATCTGTATCCAGTTGTGTTTAGAGTGGTTGCAGGAAGCATATCCTGCAAAACACCTCTATTTGGATTTAAATCATTTTCCATGTGGCTAGCAGTGTCGTTACCATTGTGGACAGGCATAGGGTTCAAGCATCATTCCCGACCATGACAGCGCTTGTCCAATGTTTCATTAGTTCTGTCCTGAACCAACTAATCACACTAAAAGGGGGGTTAGCCCTATTAGTGGTTTGTTCTTTTCATCGCCTTTTACGACTGGCAGAACATATCGGAGGCCTATTCTTTTCCCGGTCCTCCACGGGGTTTATTATTATTATTTTTATTATTTATTTGTATAACATTCTTTATCAAACCCCTACTCTGTTTTAAATAAGTAATCCTTCAATGAATAAAATGTATTGCATAACAGGTACTTTCTAGCTGTCTTTTTAAATAAGTGTATTTTGGCAGTTTCTTTAATCTCTTTACGTAATTTATTGTACAGTTTTATTCCTTGCTAGAAAGTGCTGTTTTGAGTTTTATGTTTATTTTCTCTTGGTAAATGTAAGTTGAGTCTATCTCTTGTTGCATGGTCATGGACAGAGCTGTTTCTGCAGTAATTACCAATGTTATTTTTGATGTGTGCAACTGACTGGTAAATGTATTCACATGGAACAGTTAAAATCCCCACTGTTCTGAACAGATCTTTACAATGAGCTCGACTAGTATTTTTGGTTATTATTCTTATGGCTCTTTTCTGGAGTTAGAAAATTGTGTCCATATTTTGTGCATTTGTTCCCCAAAAAAGAATTCCATAGCTAAGAACTGAGTGCACATATGAATAATATGTAACTAAAAGACACTGCATGTTACACACTGATAGGATTCTAAGGGCATAACATGCTGATGACATTCTGTTTGCAAGTACCTTTGTGTTTTCACACCACTTCAACTGAGAATCAATATTCATTCATAGAAATTTTGCAGTTGTTACACAGTCTATAGATGTGCTATCTACATTTAATTTAACATTGTCATTTTTCCTCTTCAAACCGAAATTCATGGCATTAGTTTTCTTTATGTTCAATGTCACTTTATTACTTATTGACCAATCATAAACTTCCTTGAGAGTTTGATTTGCTTTCTCAGCAACAAGTTCTCTTGTTTTCTCAGTGTCTATAATCAGCGAAGAGGATTTTTTCACCATGAGTAACACTATTTGATGTATATCAGGAACAGTATTGGTCCTAATATGCTGCCTTGCAGAACCCCTATTTTAATGTATTTTGGTTCTGATAAGTGTTTTCCTAAATGTTTAGCTCTATTTGAAGTATGTATTATCTCTACTCTTTGTACCCTATCTGTTACGTATGATCGAAACCAGTCTATAGCTACCCCTCTTATTCCTGGTGTTTCTAATTTATTTAATAGAATCTTGTGGGTGACTGTATCAAATGCCTTTGAAAGATCCAAAAATATGCCTGTGACACACTGATCTTTATCAAGAGCATCAAGTACAACTTTTGTGAATTCTACTATGGCTGACTCCGTATTTTTGCCACTTCGGAAACCAAACTGTGATTCGATTAAAATTTTGTATTTATTCAGATAATTCATTAATCTGTCTTTCATAATTGTTTCTATAATTTTGAGAATGCTGGCAGCAGGAAAATTGGCAGGTAATTTTCTATGTCTTCTGCATTACCTTTCTTAAGCAAAGGTACAACTCTTGCCTGTTTTAACTGCTCTAGAAATGTCCCCAATGTGAAGGATTCATTTATTACATTTGTTAAGGGACCTTGTATAATCCTTATGCATTGTTTCAGTACACACATTGGTACTTGATCTAAGCATACAGACTTTTTATTTTTTAGTTTTTGAATTGTTTTGCTGACTTCATTCTCTGTGATTGGAAGTAACATCATTGTATTTAGTGCAACATTATTTACAGGTGTTATATTTATTTGTGGGGAATTTTTGCTGTAGCTTCTCTGCAATACTTGAAAAATGCTCATTTACATAGTTTGCTAAGTGCTGTGGATCACTTATTACTTTATCCCCCTCCCTTAGCAGTATGTTATTCTCCATTTGTTTGCCTCTCCCTGTTTCCCTTTTTATAACATCCCAGACTGCTTTGCTTTTATTCTCTACATTATATATTATTTTGTCATTAAATGACCTTTCTGCAGCAATCGGCACCTTCCTACAGATCTTTTTGTATCTATGATAGAAATTTAAGAATTCTGGATCACTGCAAATCTTTTTCATGGAACTGAGGTGTTTAAATGTGTTTTTGTGGATGTTGATGCAGACATGCATACTTTTGGAAATGACTTTTCAAAGTATAATTTAAACAATGTGGAGAATTTATAGAATTTCATATTTACATTGGTTTCCTTATACATTTCATCCCAGATTTGTTTTTCTAATTCTTTTGAAAAATCTTTTATTTTGATTTCTGATAGATGTCATTTGTAGGCTCGTAGTTTAGGGAATGATTACTGCCTGACTTTACTGTTGCTATTTGACAGAGATGGTCTGATAGTCTGAGATCTTTTAGAGCTACATCACATTTTTCCCTGTCCATATTTGTGGCCACATGGTCAATTACTGATGAAGTTGTTGTGATAACTATTGTTGCACTATTGACCAATATGGACATGCCAAAACTTTGAAGGATGTTTATGAAGGTGCTGCTGGATTCATTTATGATGTTAGTATTGATGTTAATGTCCCCACACAGAATTATGTTGACCTTTGTACTTGGGACTTTATCTAGAACTTCTGTTAACTTATTGAATAAAATGTCGTCACTACCACTGGGAGATCTATACAAACACAAAATGATTAATTTCTTGGTGATATCAAGCCCTGTTAATTCAATAGCTGATATTTCAAAGTGTTTCTCTTCACTTACGGTACTAAGGTCATGTCTTGATTTTAACTGTGTTCCTTTTCTGATATAAATACATGATCCCCCACCCCTTGAAGTAGTTCTGCAGTAAGAGTTATGTTATGTTATGTTATGTGGTTTATTCATCTCATTACATACAATTTTCAAATCATTTGATTTGATGTACAGGAGACATGTCAAGGTTTACAAAAGAAACTTATTTCACTTTTTTAAGAGAACTACAAAAGTTTACATTATATTTTACATTTCTAAGTTACAGCTACACATGTACATAAAATAATACATGTATTACAATCCCTGTGTTCAGATTGTGAAGCTGTCCTCAATGAATTCATCGACAGAATAATAACACTTTTCCACCAGGAGAGTAAAGAGCAATCTTTTCAGTGAACCAATCTCCATTTTAAATATATTACTGCCTTTTATTTTATTGAAAATTTTTAACCCCATATACTCTGGCGTTTGGGCATAAAGTTTTAAACGATGTGTTGGAAGTTTGAAGTTATCTCTGTGGCGAGTGCTGTAGTTGTGGTCAAAACGGAAATTGTCTAGTGTATGTTGATTTCTATATAGGAACACCACCATCTCATATATGTAAAGTGAGGGGATAGATAGTACTTTTAAATTTTTTAACAGTGGTCGACAGGATTCCCGTTTTTTTGCAACACACATGTTTCTAATTACTTTCTTTTGTAATACTAGGAGCCTAGTGACATTTGCTGAATTTCCCCAGAAGATTATGCCATAACGAATAACTGACTCAAAGTAGCAGTGATAAACTATCTTTCTGGTATCTATGTTTGTGGCACCTGACAAAATACACATTGCAAATGCTAAGTTGTTCAGTTGATTTGCTAAGTAATCTATGTGTACCTTCCAATTTAAATTTTTGTCAAGATTTAGGCCTAAGAACTTCACGTGGTTTGCTTCTGTGATATCCTGATCATTGCAAGTTATCTTTATTTCACTCCTTTCTACTGATTTAGCTTCAAATTGCATCATTTTGGTTTTAGTTACATTTAGTTTTAGTCCATTTTGATAGAACCAAGATTCAAGTTTTTCTAAAGTGTTTTTGGCTTTTTCTGGAATATTTTCAGATACCTCATTTTCAATTAGAACTGATGTATCATCAGCAAATAAGACTGAATGAACATCAATAGCAAGTGGTAGTCATTTACGTAAAAAAGAAACAGATAGGGACCCAATATCGAACCTTGTGGGACTCCTTGGGGAACTGTTTTCCAGTCTGATGAATAATTGGTCCCATTTGAAGTTAAAATTACTCTTTGTTTCCTACCTGACAGGTAAGAGCTAAACCATTTTAAAGCAGTGTCTCTGATTCCATACATCTGTAATTTGTGGAGGAGTAATGCATGGTTCACTGAATCAAAAGCTTTAGTCAGATCACAGAAAATACCTGTGACCTTTCTACCTTTATCTAACGTGGAGCATATTTTTTGGATAAACTCATTTATAGCATTCGCAGTGCTTTTACCCTGTTGGAATCCGAACTGGTTTTTAAAAATTATATCATTTACAGTAAGAAAGTTATTAATTTGTTTTGCTGCAATCTTTTCAAACACTTTAGAGAAGACCGGCAAGAGAGAGATAGGGCGGTAATTCCCCATATCTTCTGTCGATCCTTTCTTGAATAGAGGTTTGATCTCACCATATTTCAATACCTCTGGAAAGCATCCCTGTTCATAAGATTGATTTATAATAGTTGACAGTGGTTGGGAAATAATATCATACACATACTTGATTACAGATGTTGTTATTTCATCCCACCCATGTGAGGTTTTGTTTTTTAGAGACAATATTTCCTTTTCCACATCCCTTTGGGTTATTTTTTTCAAATTGTTTAAAAGATGTGTTCTGGCTGTTTTCCAAATTTGTGATGCCCTGATAGAATGTCATATCCACATCCGATCTTACTACGTTTAGGAAGAATTCATTGAAACAACTTGACATCTGAACAGGGTTTACTATAATTTCATTTTCATGTCTAATTTTCAAAATCTCATGAATTTTTACTTTGGCTCCTATTTCAGACTGAACAACTGACCACACTGCTTTTGTCTTATATCTGTGTTCTCGTATGAATTTATTATTTGCCATTTTTTCCTAAATACAGCTTTATACTGTTTGACATAAATGACAAAATCTGGATTTCTGTTTGATTTTAACTCATTGTGGAGCTCTCTCTTTCTGGCACTAGAGATCTTTATTCCTGTTGTAATCCATTTGAGTTTACCATTAACCTTCTTTTGCTTATATCTACGAGGAAATGATTCATTAAATACCTCTAAGAAACAATTTAAGAATTTGTCATAGTTAATCGAGCTTGAACTATTGTAGTCTACAGGCCAGCTTATTATACTTAATTTACTGCGGAATAAATCCATTTTACTTTTACTGAGATCCCTTTTTATACACACTTCTGGAGACTTTAGGTTATTTGCTTTTGGGAGCTCAATAAACAGAGCTGAGTGATCTGAAATACCCAAGTCTAAGCAGTATTTGTGCTTATTTCCACTGTCAAATATGTAGTTAGTAATAATATTATCAATGCAGGTCACTGATCTGCTGTTTTCCCTAGTGCCTTCAGAAAAATTTAGCTTGAAACCAGATTTCTGAATTAAGTCACGAAATTTTGTGGAATCATTGCTTTCAACTAAGACATTTAAGTTGAAGTCTGCTGCTATAACAACTTTTTTCTTACTTTCTTTCTGGAGTTTTTCCAGGAGGCATTCGAATTTGGTTAAAAACACTTTTGTTACCGCACATCCAGGAATTCTGTAGATTGCTATAACCAATGTATTCAGATCACTCAGCTCTACAGAGCAACTTTCAAACACGCTCTCTTCATTTAAATAATTAAAACTATCTCTTACTGTATAACTTATGGAAGAATTGACAAGAATGCAGGAACCTCCACGAGATTTGCTTATTCTACAAAATCTAGCAGCTACCTTATAATTATTAATACTATTTAGTACTTTTATACTATCTTCTGTTAACCAGTGTTCATTTAGGCAGATTATTTTAATATTTACGGATTCTGAAAGCAGAATTTTTAGTTCGTCGATTTTTGAGAATTTACGATTTGGTAGTTCTGCCCCTAAGCCATTTATATTCAAGTGCATCAATAGATCATTTTTTCTTTTAGTTATTTCGCGTGCATCCTTTGTTTGGTACCTAAACTTTTTATTTTCAGTTTGAATTTTTTCTTTGTCACCCCTATCACAATGAATTAGTTTCCCTTGCTTCTTAGGACTTTACACACGTCTATGAACATTTTACTAAGGTTCACAGAGCCTAATCTATTCAAGTGCAGGGCGTCTTTTCCCAGACACTTGCAGTTTAAGAATTTGTTTGGGTCAATGAATACTGCACCGAGTCTGTTGCACTGTTCCCTAATGCCGGTATTTATCCTGTTGATGTAAGTATCACTTACCGATCTTCGATGAATGATTCCACTAATTACCAGCCTGGCTGTTGGGTATACAGTTTTCGCTGATCTAATCAGATTCCGCGTTTCATTCACGATTTCTTCCTCACTGTTACTGCGGATGGAGTTTGTGCCCACGTGGATTAAGACACCTCTGTAATCATCGGTACTTAAAGTTTTGTTACCAGTTTCGCCCGTGTTTCGTTTCGTGGACAATACATTCTTAAAGTGTTTGTTGAGCTGATGCGATCGGATTCCAGGTCGAACATCGACCTTGCAGTCCGGCACAATAACATTTTTTAATATAGAATCACCTATTAACAGAAAATCGTTTTTGTCATCTTCTTTGTTCGTTGCACTTTTACGTTTGCCCTTCTTATTATAGGAAACTGTTTTCCATTTATACTTATCACTTGTTTCACTGACAGAGTTCTCTGTTGTATTATTTGCCGTATTACACAAATGCGGATGTTTGCCACTTTGTTCAGTAATGGGTTGAATTCTACACAAGCAGGATTTTCTTTCAATAACCAGTTCAGAATTTTCTTGTTTCAATGCTAAAATTTCCGCCTTCAGCGCTTCAATGTCACTTTGAAGCAATTTAATAATTTCTTCTTTTGAGTTCACGATACTTACGAGTTCGGCCGTCTCCATACGCAAACAATGTGGACACGACCATGGAAACTCGTCTTTTATGAGTTTTAAATTCACTTTCGCGCATTTTTCATGAAACCAGTAGTTACACTTCACACAAAAGATGCCTTTCATGACGCGTTTCGAACATTCCCTACACGATGAACTATTTAATTTAACCTTTTTTGAGGACTGAGATGTGTCACAACACTCTTCTATCGGCGCCATCTTCCTTTTCATATAATGATAATACTACATGGTGGATTTCTGTGTCTCTACACCAGTGCTCAGTGATACAAACTACTGTGCAGTTCAAAGAGTGGAGCTCAACTTCTAATAGTTGTATTTTTTTTATTGATTGCATGTTTTGATGGAGGGTTGTTAAGTCTGTGAAATGCCCCATGTTACTCTTTCCAATGGTTTGTTTTTCTTTGTGACATCTGGTATATGTGATGTTTGAGGTGTTAAAATTTGTCTTGTGAGTGATTGTTTCAGTATTTTTTAAAGTGCTGGAGATACTCTTTAGGCAGGGAAACTTGTTGTCTGGATTTATCCAAAAAAGACCTACTTTTCCTACCCATGACAACAGGTATTTGACCATGTGTGGCCCGAGATCCATCCCCTATACTTTCATGAATCAGCCATACCAATCTTCCCTTCCCAGTCCTGTTCAGGTGTAGGCCATGCCTAGTGAAACCCCATCTGTTGATAGTTGGTTGGCAGTATGAGTTGTAAGAGGCAGGAGTCAATGTCAGAATTATGGCGGTTTTGGTTGGAGGGATTGGTGGCAAAGAAGGGCCTACATTGCCGTAACTGGAAGGAGGAGAGCAGATCTTTGACAAATCCAGCAAACTTAAATTTGGGCATAGGACTAAAGGTGAGGCCTTTAGATAGGACTGAAAGTTCTGTGGAGCTGAGGGATTTTGGTGGAAAGGTTAACAACAGTGTTACGGGTATGTTTATGCCCTGGAGTTGGTAGGAAGTTTCGAAGGTGTGGCAAGTTGGCTGTTATGGTGTCACTGGAGTCCATCAGGTGACAAAAAAAGATAGATAAATCCTTAGTAACCACACACACTCTTTTCTTCACTTTTGATAGAGTGGTGCTTCTGTCAAAGATCAAAGAAGGCTACAAAGTTATCATAAAACGACCATACATTCTGAACCTGATGTGCTACTATCAGTGCCTCCATTACAACCACACTTGAATGTCATGTCGACACCTGGCCAAATGTGTAACCTGTGGTAGCGATGCTCGTGAGGGTGATTGTCCACCTCCTTCTCCCTGCTGTACCAATTATAATGGCGACCATTCCGCCTCCTCTCGAGATTGTCCAATGTATATGGATGAGCGGGCCATCCAAGAAATGGGGATGGAGGAAAACAGTGCCTTACCCAGTTGCTTGCAAGTTGCTAGTCTGAAACTCTGTGTTCTACCATTCTGCACTTACAGTACTGTTCTTAATGAATGAAGCGGCAAAGAAAACTTTCAACCACATGTTGCAGCAAATGGACTGGTCTTCAGTATGTAGCCTTGATAATATTGATGCCAATTTTAACTGTTTTATTAATGAATTCTGTGCTCTTTTTGAAGAAAAATTTCTAAAGAAATGGGTCAGAAACAGTGCTTCCAATTCTGTAAGTAAGCCTTGGATGACAAAAGGTATACAACAGTAATGTAAAACTAAATTGGAAACTTATGCTGCAATAAGATTACCTAAAGATGTAGAACAATATGAACACTGTAGGTTATACCGCAAAATTTTAAAGAAACGAATACACAAATCAAAAGCTCTTTATTATGAGAAGGAAATAGATAATCCTAATAATTAAATAAAGAAAATTGGGAGCATTGTAAAAAAAAAAAGAAACAGGAAGAGATACAACAAATAAACAAGATCTACATAAAATCAGATATAAGGTACCCTAGTAGATATCCCCAAAAGTATGGCTGAAATTTTTAATAAACATTTCCTAACAGTAAATCAGCAGATTGGTTGCAAGCCCAATGTTTCTAAAGCTGTAACTCTTTGTCAAGCTGTATATTCAAACACAATTCCAGAAATATGCCTTAATCCTGTCACTCTAGATGAGATTCGAAAAATCATCACATCTCTAAAAAGCAGGAACTCTGCAGGAGTTGATAATATTTCTAGTAATTTATTGAAATATTCTTTTATGTGCATAAGGGACATTCTCTGTCATATTTCCAATGCTTGTCTTCAGAAAGGTGTTATTCCCAGTAGACTTTAGTATGCCATAGTGAAGCTCCTGTACAAAAATGACAATAAAACTGAATCAACTATCAACCTCTCTCTTGATTGACAGCTTTCTCTAAAATTCTAGAAAGTCTAATACACATAAGAATTACTGATCATCTCATGAAGAATGCAGTTCTCAGCAGGAGCCAATTTGGCTTTCAAAAGTGCCATTCAAAAGAAGACACAATCTATGCAGTTGCAAATGAAGTTTTAGAAACCGTTAATGAGAAAATGCTAGCACTTTGTGTCTTCTGTGATTTGTCTAAAGTGTTTGACTGTTTTGAGCACCAGATTCTCTTGCAAAAAGCAGAATTAGTAGGAATAAGTGGTGTTGCAGGCAGTTGGCTATAGTCATATCTCCAAGACAGAAAACAAAAAGTTGTCTTGAATAGCTCAGGTGGTGTATGTGATGTTTCCTCACATTATGAATGGAGTTCCATTACATTTGAAGTGCCTCAGTGGTCAATTCTTGAGTCACTATTATTTCTGGTTTTTGTAAATGATCTACCATCATGTACAAGCCTGGCATGTAAATTCACATTATTCGCTGATGATATCACAATTTTTATGGGCATTAGACCAGATAGTAATCTTGAGGAATCCATTAATCACATACTCTCAGATGTGGTTAATTGATTCAAGGTGAATGGTCTCTCATTAAATTCCAGTAAGACCAGCTTTATTCAGTTCTGCACAAAAACAGAAAAAGAGAGAGAAATAAGTGTGACATATGGTAATCAGCCAATAGAAAGAATGGAAACAACAAAATTCCTTGGAGCGCACAGTGACAGGAAAATGAACTGATCTTTGCTATGTATGCTTTAGGGGCTGTCGCTACATCTGTTGAACCTAACACTGCAGAAGTAGCATACTATGGCTATTTTCAATCACTCATTGAATATAGCATTGTTTTTTGGGTCAACCAGCCACTAGCAAGGAAAGTGTTCATTGCTCATAAGCAAGCTTTAAGAGTTACATGTGGATTGCACCCAAGAGACTCACGTAGAAACAGCCTTCGAAAACTTTAAATATACACAACTAAATGCCAATATATATATTTTATATGTTTTGTCTGTAAAAATATAGAGATATTTCAACCAAACAGTAATTATTATGAGCATAACACAGGGAGGAAGAACAACATACACAGCGAGCATAGAAATTTGAGCTTGGTGCAAAAGGATGTCCACTACACTGGAACAAAACTCTTCAATGCTCTTCCTCCTGAAATAAAGACAGAGGTTCATAACAAGAGTAAGTTTAAGAAAGTGCTAAAATATTTCTGCTAGAAAAAGGTTTTTATGGTCTAGATGAATTTTAAGTAAATAAATTGTAAAATTTTAATCATGCCAGTAAGAATTTTATTTAACTTAAACTCTGTATCCATTTGTGCACTGTATCTGTTTTTTTCTGTAGTGCTTTAATGACACTAAGAAAATATGTACAGTCATTTTTCTGTTTTGGTGCTCAAAGAATTTACTGTATAAATTTTTATATAATTATGTACTCAAATGTCTGTATATGCTATAAGATCATCAAATTGTATTTGTAAAAAACTAACACTTTCCATGTCCTTGTGAATCCAACACAGTTGGACCTGTGTAACATGAAATAAAATCAATCAATCAAATCAATCCTAACATTGCTGGATATTATTGAATACCTTACTGTAATAAATATGCCACCACCTTTAGTGATTAAAGTGTTAGATTATTAATTTCATTCAACAGTTCCTGTAATTCTTCATTTCCATTGAGGATAGCCTTGCCATCAGCAAACCTTGACATTGATGTCCTTTCATCTTGAATTTTAATTGCACCCTTCAACTTTCCTTTAATTTCTGTCATTCTTTCTTCACTGTATAGATTGAACAGCAGGGGCTAAAGACTACATCTCTGTCTTACACTTTTTTATCCGGGAACTTTGTTCTTGTCTCATTGTTCCTTTTTCACTCCTGTTCATACTGTGTGTCAGCTTTTCTTTCTCCATGGCTTACCTCTATTTTTCTCAGAATTTTGAACATCTTGAACCATTTTTCATTGTTGAACACTTTTTCCAGGTTGCCAAATCCTATGGATGTGTGTTGCTTCCATTAGCAATTGCATCATTAGAACTGCCTCTCTGGTGCCACTCCCTTATTCAGATCCAAACTGATCCCCATCTGTCAGCTGCTCAGTTTTCTTTTCCATTTTGCTGTATGTTATTCTTACCACTTACTTGGATGGATGGGACATAAGCAGATTGTATGAGGGCTATCCACAAAGTACATTACGTTTTGGAATTAAAAATAAATAAAGTATTGGAAATTTTTTTTATTATATACAGATGAAAGCCACACTTAAATACTACTTTTCTACATAGTTGCCATTTAAATTAAGGCACTTATCATAGCGATGGACGAGCTTGGAAATTCCTTCATCGTAAAATTCGGCCGCCTGCTCCTTCAACCACGTGGTTACCTCTTCTTGAAGCTGTGCGTCGTCATCAAAACACTGCATAGCCAACCACTTCTTCATTGCTGGGAATAAGTGGAAGTTCCTCGATGCCAGGTCGGGACTGTACGGCGGATGAGGTAACAACTCCCACTTAAAAGATTCGAGAACTTCATGAGTGGCTTTTGCCGTGTGGGCCCAGGCGTTGTCGTGAATCAGCAGGATCTTTGAGCCCAACTTTCCCCTGCGCTTGTTTTGTATTGCTCTTCTGAGGTTGTGCAGAGTTTGCCAGTACCTTTGAGAGTTTATTGTAGTGCCTCTTTCCAGGAAATCCACAAAAATCACACCTTTTCTGTCCCAAATGACAGTCATTACGTGGTTGAAGGCGCAGGCGGCCGAATTTTACGACGAAGGAATTTCCAAGCTTATCCATCACTACGATAAGTGCCTTAATTTAAATGGCAACTATGTAGAAAAGTAGTATTTAAGTGTGGCTTTCATCTGTAAATAATAAAAAATATTTCCAATACTTTATTTAATTTTAATTCCAAAACGTAAAGTACTTTGTGGATAGCCCTCGTATGTCGTTTTGTTGCTGGTTTCCCAGTGATTTTAGAAATTCCAGTAGAATGTTAACTATCTCTTCTGCCCTATTTGGTCTTAAGTGTTCAAAGCTCTTCTAAATTCTGATTCTAATACTGGATCCCCTACCAGCTCTCACTGCTTTTTCTCGTATCACATCATCATATGAATCCTCCACCTCATAGAGACCTTCAGTGTATTCCTTCAAAATATTCACTATCTCCTTTGCATTTAACAGAGAAATCCCCAATGTACTTTTAATGTTATCACTGTTGCTTTTAGTTTCACCAAAGGTTATGAGTTACCCATATGCTGACTCTGTATTGAAAATCATTTCTTTTTGATATCTTCATATTTTTTCATTCAGTTGTGTGATCTTAGGTTCCCAGCACTTACTATTTATTTCATTCCTAACTGACTTCCTGAAATTGCCTGAACATTTTATGCTTCCTTCTTTTGTCAGTCAAGCAAGGGCACCAACTTTCCAAAATTTCTGTGGGTACATACCACTGGTGGAATGCAGTATATGTTTTCTGGGGAATCTCGACATTTTTAAAAATAATTATCCTTCATTTATGATCTTTTATGAACACTACCTGTGTCATAAAGATCTGTGCTGTGATGAAGTAAAATATACTGGTACTACAAGCATATGTTGAGACTGCCCTAACTCAGTCAGTACTACACCTGACTTAAAAGCAATAGAAATGAGAGCAAACTCTGGTTAAAATGTATTTGGACAAATCAACAGATCCAGAGGCATATCATATTTGATGTGTGCCCATCTTCAAAAATAAAAATCTTTACCTCCTAATATAAAATGTGTTATGTATCATAAACTAACGTAACTTTCATTACAGCAGATAGAAATAGAAATTTAAAGGAGTGTGTTGTAATTCCCATGCAATATAAATAAAGAGATATGTACAGAAGCAATTCTCAATATTGTGTTTCAGCTTTCCACACACATCC